>NC_134039.1:4817823-5117823 GCF_965140245.1 Athene noctua
TGAATAAAACACTCTTAAAGCCTTTGCTTCACAGAATCATCTCGGTTGGGAAAGACCTTGAAGCTCCTCCAGCCCCACCATGACCCTCCCCCTGACCGTTCCCAACTCCCCCAGATCCCTCAGCACTGGCTCAGACCGACTCTTCAACCCCTCCAGGGATCCCGGGGACTCCCCCCTGCCCTGGGCAGCCCATTCCAACGCCCAACAGCCCCTTCTGCACAGAAATCCTTCCTCAGAGCCAGCCTGACCCTGCCCTGGGCAGCTTGAGGCCATTCCCTCGGGGCCTGGCGCTGGCTCCTTGGCTCCAGAGACTCATCCCCCCTCTCTGCACCCTCCTGGCAGGGAGTACAACAAGTACATATTACAACAACATTTACATCTGTGGACTTTTGTCTTCCATCTTACCGAGCCAAGCAGACTTAGGAGACTCTAAAGACAGGAAACTAGAGAAACGTTTGGCCTATAACTGAAGCCTAGAGGTGCTCCTTGCTCTCCAACTGTATCATGCATAGAAAACTCCCATCTCTTAAGATACAGCATCTATATGTGTGTGTGTGTATCTCAGGTAGCTAGTCCTGCCCACGTTTTGATGTGGATTGAGATTAGTGAACATTGACATCTTTGTTTTAATATTTCTTCTCTCTAGGGCTCTGTTCCTGAGAAGAGTAATACCTTTTTTTCTCATGAAAGCTATTTCTCCTGAACACACAAAAAAACCCCAGGCTTCCAAGCTCAGTCGAACATATGTGATTGATATGGATGGTAATAAGAGGTGAGGTCTAGCAAAGAGGTTGGAAAACAGATTTTTTCTGGCTGATTGTGGAAGAGGAGCATTAAAAGAAACCCAGAGTGAACTGTGCAGCACATACAGTTCAGCTATCAAGTTGTGCCACATGGCAGTAGCAGGATTGTGACAGCAGTGACATCAATAGGAAAAAGAACTTTTGTCCAAAGCAAAGCACCTACCTACCTGTCTTAATTAAAGACTTCCCAGCCCTTGAGCTTATCCTTCTTCATGTAAGAAGAGCTCCTAGCAAAATATCTATCTTGGAACGTATTTTAACATTTACATTGCCAGCTCAACTGCATGATCAACAAGAAATCCCTATTTATTTGTTTTCTCCTGCTTCTTCACATTACTCAATACTACATAATCTTGCATTAAACATTACAATAACTGAGTAAATCTGCAGGCACAGCTTCCTGCAGAGTAGCTCCAGTTCTGCCACAGTAGTTTACATTTGCCGTTAACACAGTGGCTGGAACACCACAGAATAAGCAGCTGACATCTATTGTCAGCAGCGAGCTACTTTTGCCACCTATGTTAGGCTCAAGTGCTGCCACAACTGGTCCAGGAGTAATATGAACTGGACTCCTTCGGGAAAGCATCTAACAAGACAAGGTTGTGTTCAAATGATGTCAAGAAAACATTTCCGAATACTTTACAGCAAAATATTTTGACTTATTTCAACTTTTAAAAGTATCTCCTTTTTCTCTTAACTGAAGCCTCATTCTGTTTCTTTTGCTTATCTGACACAATCTTTGTACCCACAGATATTTCGAACACATTTTCAGAGTCGGAGACACCATCCACACCTTGTAAATATGCTCAGAGATCAGGTCTCCAAGACTAAATTCAAGATCACCAATACTAATGCATTTGACTTTTTAAGGCTAGCAATACTTGACTGTTAGTTCAGTTATTCTGAATATCAAAACATACTGTAAGAACAGTCAAGAAAAATAAGGCAAAAATAGCTTTGAAAGTGATACTTCTTCACTGCTTGCCTTTTTTTTTTTTTAAGGAGGACAAGAAGAACTTGACCTTAAAATGAAACAATTAATAGCCAGTGAAATATAATTTGGCAGCTTGTTAGCTCTGCAAGGAGAGCTCTTAACACATACAAACTCTTAGAATTACACATAGGGAATGTATCATGTAATATAAATATATAGAGTTACTTTCCATTATGGGATTCAGAACTGCCATTATAGTAAAAATGTTTATTTTAAAAAGGAAGTACAGTTTCAGTGTAGCTATTAAAGAAAATAAATCAGTCTGAAAACATTTTTATTTTTCATGCCTATTAATGGTCAAAGCGTACAAATTGCAGTGACAGTAAAATGAGAAACATCTTCCAAATCATTGTCAATGTTTTGACTCACAAGAACACAAAACCCAATTATTGTAATTACAGTGAAATATGCCACCATTATTTGCTGGTCTAACGCGGTTCTTTGCATCACACAATGGAATCCTTGCAGAATAATTTCCCATTGACTAGCTGTTAATCATAAATTCGAGACATACAACATTGTTACCTATCTGCTTATTCCGTACTGACCAGAAAAATGCTCTAAATTAAAGTAAGCCTTAATACTAGAGGAAATAATTGCCATATTTGTCCTAAAACTCAAAGTTCAGCAAAATAATTTGTAGCTACTGACTGCACTCAATCAAAACTATTCCTACGTAAAGCACCAGCTGTTATCTTGTACATTCCAGGTGAAAAGAAACAACGTTAGGGGAGTGATTCCTTCCTATTTCAAATACATTTGCTCTGCATCCTTATCTGCTAAATGTTGAATGAGAATATATTTTAGGTAGGGCAGTAGTTTGAGTAAAACTCTAAGTTACAGCTACTAAAAACCAAATAGCCATTGTTATGTGTACCCAATACTATAAAAATTGACAGATGTTCATAGAATTTGAACTGTAACATCTTATAAGCACAAAACCCCCTTATAATAAGTTATCTTCCTAAAAATGCTGCAGTCCAACTGATCACATTTTATTTAAATCCATGGGCTCTTCAATCACATACTTCAGAGCTCAATCAGTATGTACATTCACTATTAATGCTACATTCCCATTTTCTCATATTGCTTGTTCAGAATTTCCATTAGGAAATACTTCGAATATTTTAAGCTCCTCTTAAATTTATTTTCATTACGAAGTTGTTGAAATTTTGCTGCTACAAATAAAACACAACTTTAATCCAATTTCTTGAGACTCAAATTGTTAGCTTGAGAAGACCCAGCATACTTAGTATTTTACACTCCCAATAGGAGCCAGATATTTTACATGACAAGGGAACAATGATGTTTACAACTGAGATACAGCTCTAAACTGACACACACTCTGAGGCCTAAAGTCTTTCTTTACTTATGACATCACAGAAACATATCTGTGTCCTGAAGCTCTTGAGTCTCAGGGTGACCTTGATTCTCCTCTGGCAGCAGGCCATGATTTCGCTTGAAAAACCATGAGGCAGTGAGAACAACACTGACAGATGTCATGAGACACAGCTCTAGTGAACATCTCACCTTTCCCTCCACCACAGGACCTCTGTGCAAGAGGGTGAAAAAGCTCACTCTCAAGCACACCTTACACTTCTCAGTTCGACTGACCCGCTCTCCCCATAAAATGCATCTCCATGGAGCAAACTGTTCCTCCTGAGATGTGCAACAAAGCCCTGAAAAGCAGAGAACCAAGCATGACCATCACCGAATACGATGGTCAGTACATTATGAACTGGTTGTAGACTCTGTCAATCCCAAACAGAAATCTGGATGAATGCCGAATGTGAACTGAGATAAGCATCTTCAGAGAAAATTGATATCGTACAAATCACAACAGATATATATTTTCTTCCCCTTTCAGTCCCATTACAAGGTTTTAGTTCCATCCACGCTTTAAGTCACATTACTGAGACATGAATTCATCTTTGCTATGAGTGAAAGTCACATGGCTCAACTCTCAATCTTAATGCCATTAATCTCATTATTTATCAGAGTCAACATTTTTGCATACACACACAGCTACAGATGTTGAACCCTAACAGAGGTAGCAGGGAAAAAAACTTCTTGATTTGAGACCAAATATTTTTAACTGAAAAAAAAAAAATGAAACTGCAATTTGTTTTCTAAACATCACTAATGGTTTCAGAAACATTGTCAAGAGGATAGAAACTATGAATGTGATTAGGACAATCTTCTTTGTACCACTGACTAAAGTTCTGCTAGTTGTTGGTAGGCAAACCACAGGCTATCCTTGCAGAATATTCCCTTCAGTTTTCTGGGGCATGGAAGATTCAGACAGCACTCGGTGTCTTAACGCAGTTGAAGAATCCAAACAGTGATTCCCCTCCACTTCCAACCTCTGTCTTGCAGTACAGACTAGGATCATATGATAACTGGAGTAAAAGTATCTCTAGAAAAAACTTTGTTTAGACTGAACTGTTGTTGTGGGGAAAATAAAATTCAGCCGTGGCAAACAATTTCATTAGAAACACAGTTTTACAAGACATTTTAGATAGCTAAGGAATATTATTTCCCTTTGAAAGAATATCAAACACTTGACAGTTTCATCACTACCTCAAACGATTTCTCCCTGGAATCACTTCAGCCTGATTTACCTCACAGATTTCACAAGCCTTTGCTGTTGCCTAAGAGCTAAGAAGGACCTTTGAGGAAAGCACTCTGTTACTACACCTGTGTCCAGTGAGTGAGCCAAGAGCACATGAATTGAGTCTGTATTCTGAACATGGGTACAAGCTCCTTACCCTAAGGAAGCCAGGTAAAGGCACTTTGTTCCAAAACAATTTCTACTGCATTCAAAGACTAGGTTAGAACTGAACGTGTAATCCCACATCTACCTTTGTCTTTAGCAAGCAACAGAAATATTCTTTATGCAGCCTGTATATAAGATTTCTCAAGTGTTCATCCAGCAATGGCTTGAAATTATAACCATTTTGTTTTCTCCATTAAATGTGGAGAAAACAGATGATTCACTATCTATATTTTTGGTAAGCACAAGTGGAGGGGTAGCAGGATTCCATAACCATTCAAATGCAAACATACACATACATCCTGGAATGGTTTGCACCTTTAAATAACTGCTGAAACAGAAAAACCAGCTGGATTTTCTTAATATCAGATAACAACAGATCAGGACAAAGAACTGTATTATGCTCTGCCTTGTCTCCAACAGAGGTGAAGAGCAGATGCACAAGGACAGGACAAATATACAGCACTAGCTTCAGAGAACTTCCTGTCGTCTGCAGCTGTGGGACTTTCCAAGTCCGAGGTGGTATCCAAGAATTCTTGATGGGTTTTATTCAGTAAATTTGTTCACATGGAGTTGAGAATACATTAAAATTTGTTTACATTGATTTTAGTACAGATCAGAACACGCACTTGCCCAGTGAATGGAAAATTCATGCGGTGCCCTCAAACACTGTTAATACTGCTATGGGGAAAAAATGCAACACTAGTGAGCCACCATGTCACAACCCTAGAAAGGTAGGTTATATAAGTAAAATTAATTTTATTTCAATAGAGCTTTAGAGGAAGGTATTACAGACTCTGGAAATAACAAAGGCATGGCCCAAAAGGTAAATTACTTCTTTTGAAAGGATAATGTGAAAACTCTTATTACAATCCTAAAGCATTAAGATCCATGATTTTCACTGCCATTTGGACTCTGGGCATCATAAATGCTACTAACTGTTGTACACAAGGCCTTTGGAGATTTTCTTTCAGACCAGTACGGAGAAATTAACACCTTGTGCCTCATTTCCCCCCCCCCCCCCCCCCCCCTTCCTTTTCATTGATCCTCTTGTGCAGTTACCTCCTTGTTCTGAACTTTATATTGTTCTATTGTGGACACACACCACACACACCCCTCAATCCATGCTTTATGAGTGGGATTTCAAGGTATAAATGCTTTAGTGTTCTCTTATCCAGATTTGGATTATGGTCGGTCTTCCATCTGAGAAACAGATTTCGGTGAGTTTGAAGCCACAAGCGAGGGGGAGATCTTGATGCTTAGGTTCAAATTACTGACTCTTTCTGGCTTTGCAAAGGTTATTGTAATGATGATGTTTGCTGGCATGGCACAGAAGCACCTCCTTGACAAGGATCTGCTTCGCTTATGCCCATATCTAACCATGTTTCTCATCTGATATCACAAGAAATTCACAACTGAAACCTTAGCACACTCCTGTGCCACTCCAAGGTCCGTACAGATTGCCATTCGGCACAACACACTCAGTTACTTGCAGCTCAGCAGGTTAAGTTAAAGCATACTGGAGTCGTTGTTCAGTTGCAAAAACTGCTTAGATGAGATCACTGAAACTGAAGAGAGCCTTTCTACAACAATTCCTTCATTTTTTTTCATGACTAAGACATCAATTCCTTTGGACAGAGTCTCACTGAAAAAAAGCCACATTTCTGCCTTTGAGGTGAGACACATCCGCACCGCACAAGGGAGGATGTGCAAAGCTAAAGATGTCCTATCTCTCCCCTGCAGTACAGATTCTTCAGATGGTTGGCAGAGAAGCTAACTAGATAAACATTGGAAAAAAAAAAATCTCTTGAACAATTCCATCTCATATAGAGAAGAATTGCATGACTCAGATGCCGCAGCATCTAAATGGAGGGAAAGAGAAGACTGTAGATGTGTGATCGCATGCTATGAAATGGGAACACACTAAGGTCTATTCAGTGCTGGAGAGGGGAGATATGGAGATGAAGAAGGCAGAAGACAGCAACAGAGATCTCCTTAATAAGCCTTTCTCTGAATTAAATGCTTTAAAATAGCAAACAGCAAACTTGTTCAAATTAATCTTTTTTTTTTTTTTGGAAACTACTACTGATGCAGACTTTTTGGACCCCCAACTTAAGTTGCCTTATTCTCCATTTGTAAGAGTTTCAAGAAGTATTTTTCCCCAGGCTGTTTCCACTCCAGCCAGGCCATGTCCAAGTTTGGCATACACTAATGCATTTATTTATCTAGCAAAGAATATCTTTATCCCTGTAAGGAGACTTAAGCAGAAGATTGCAAATAATGTAAATTAAGGATCTTTACCAGGCAAAGTAATTCCCCAAAAAGCCATCACTATCTTATCCAAGTAGATCTCTATCAGCTAAAACTGATGTCATTCATATGACATATGAACAGGCCCACTGTTTTATGAAATAGTGCAACTGCTGAACTTCCAGACACCATTTCTCCAAGAAAAGGACAAGTCCTATTTAGCACTGATATTTTATTATACTAAGGCAAGTTCGCATGTAGTTTCTGTTCATCAGGTTGTCTAAATTCATCCCTGTAAACCTTAAGCTGCTGGGCCCCTGTGTACAGCAGAATCTAGTGCACACTCTCTCTAACATTTACAAGGTTATAAGAAACAGCAGCCAATCTGAGCCCTTCAAACAAACAGCGAGAGAAACTTGTAGACTTTTGTCTAGGGCTGCCAGCACACACTTGCTTCATGATGGCTCACTCAGCACAAACTAATCTAGGATAGATTCAGGTCAACCTGACCTGAAATGGATCTTAATTGAGTTAGTACATCTAGGTCTAGAGTATCCCATTGCCATGGTCTGATTCACCCCATTAAAAACAGAATGAAAAAGCCACTAGCAACAAATACTGGCATTATGCTGCTTAAGATTTTTTTGAAAACTGGAATCAAGTTCTGAGAGCTCAGCATAATATAATACTTAAAGGAACACAAATGGATCCAAAGGGTCAGAACACGGTCACAGTTTATGTACCCACGAGGCAGATTCAGAACCAGGTTGTGTGAAAGCCAGGATTCCTGGAATTAGTTATCAGAATTGCATTACAGATGTTCTCCCCGTTATTCACCTTATTCAAAGATGAAAAAACATTCTTCTTTTACAGAAGAGTTTAAGTCCATGCCAACTACACACAATTCTCTTGTTGGCAAGACCACATGCTACAGACCGTAGCAAGAACGCAAGAGAGGAAACACAGGAGAATTTTTCCTAGATGGTGGATTACCTCTGCTAGAAGATGCCTAATAAACCAACACATTATTAAAATAGTGCATCATGTAAAAAAACATCAGTATTGCTTCATATTTCCAAGCTGAGTGCTTTTCTGCTGCATTGGAGTAGCACTAATCATATCTGTATTTTTTTTCCATAATAAAAGAGGAGGTGCCATATAGGAGCTTTACCCAAATTGGCATGGAAGGAAAAGCAAGAGAACTCCCCAACAGAAGGGGCAAAGCAGAGAGGAAGGGATGTCTGAAGTAATTCATCACCCTTTCCTCCCACATCTGTGGGCCTTACCCCCAAGGGGTTCCCACAGAAACGATTTCCAAGTCAGCAGGGATGGTCACTGAAAATTTCTCTGTAGGAGAACACTTAGAAGGAAGAGCTTTTCCCAAAGATACACTTACTCACTTCTGGTTTCCAAAGAGGCTCATTTAAATATAGATGTTTACCTGCAAGTCAATGGGATTTATATCGAAAAAAGTATATATTCCAGTTTTGCCAGCTTTCCTTGTAAAGAAGGAATGCATTGTCCACACAAAACATTGTTTAAACACATCAGTTATTCCTCCATGTATCTCCCACTGAGTGGCCTTTTAGCAATGGCTTGCATTTTATCCAGAATTACTATCCAATTCAGTGATTCCTTTAGTTTTATCTAACAGAAGAGTCAGCTGAAAAGCAGGTATCAATAGTTCATTATAGAAGTTCAACACCCTAACTCTGCAAGAATGACTCAGTTTTAAGCAAAACCACTCATAGCTCATAAGCAGAAGCTTTTTACATCCTAAAAGTTTGTTCATAATTCAACATTGTATTTTATCAGAAAAGTAACAAGGTCAAGTTCTTTCATCAGTTGTAGTCAATCAACGCTGAATAGTTCAGAATTTGGCCCAATTTTAATGAATAAAAATAAGCAATTTTACTCCCTTAGAAATTTATTAACTCTGATCGATAGATTTCATACAACAGCTGCACAAAATCAATGAACAACACAACCTATACAGAACATTGCAAATGTTTGCTCATTAGGAAATTACTGTTGCTTCCTCTTTTCCTTCCAAAAGATAACAATATTGCGAAAGATTGTTTAGCCAAGTAGTCTAATGCTAAAGGTGCAGCAGTTGTATGTACACAGCAGATTACTGGACACTCCAAATTGAAGGGGAATCAGTTCCAGATGTTTTCCACTGATTAAATTCAGCCCAAGCAAGGTTAAGTAAATGACAAGCAGCTGCTTTTTTTTTTTTTGCAATAGTAATGAAAAATACTCTTAGAGTTCTGACTACTTCTAACTGGCAGACACATAGTGCGGCACCTATTTTCCTTGGTTTTCCTAATTAACAGAGAGAGTGGGCAGCTTTCAGAGCAACTAATTCTTTTCACCTCCAGTCTGGCAGATCTTACGCAGATCAGAATTAACAGGAAGAAGCTCAACAATTAAAAAAAAATCATCTCTTTGGAATGCCTCAGTTATGTACATCCCTAAGACACAGCCACTCTCACTACTACTTTCTATTGGAATGAGTAGAAATAAAACAGGAAAGTGTTAAAGTGTCCCTAGACCAGATGATGGCTCGGTGCAATGCTGGCATCACTAACGACCCATCACTCCATTTCAAAGAGGACAGAAAAGTGTATTGTTTCAGGTTCTCAGACATAACTCGGAAGAACGGCAGGAAGACCATCTCAGCCGGCAGGTATAAATTCAAAGTTATCCAAGTGTGGAGATTGACAACACAATAGCAAGCAAGACTACTTTAAATGTGGGGATCACCTAGCTGTGGCTAGCTAGCCCTCTGAAGAGTTCCTGAACCTTTATTTCCAAAAAACAAAGATTATTGAGTGGAATGTGTCAATTCTTACCACGTACAGAGGTTGACACAAAGCTTTATTTCTTAGACTTCTTTCCTTCTATTTATACTCAGACATACAAAGGGGTTTTTTTAACACCTGATAGGATTAAACTGACAGAAAGGGGTAAAAGTCCCTTGTGTATGTATCATTAGGCAAGTTGACAGGCCAGATTTTCCATGACAGCATTTATTCCGGGTGGTGCGGGGAAGCATTTCTAAAGCACAGGAGTAAAAAGAAAGATTCCCGTGGATTTGTGGTTGGGAAAAGCTAGGAAGAACACCATGCATCCCCGTATATCAAAATTATGTTACAAGCTTCACCTATGAGACTGCAAACAGCACACTTTGTAAAGAGACATATAAAGCAAATTAAAATTGTTTAGAAAGTGGCTAACACCTGGGTATCTAAACAGGGAGCAAAAACAAAAAAAGACAATTTCTTCTTCTCCATTTTTGAAGTAATGGTCAGTGTTGCATATATATACACACCACACCCCCCCCAAAAGTTTATTTTACTTATAATTCTGGAATCGTTTCAGCTTTCCCAGCTGACATACAAGTTAAAATATGTAAAAATACATGCTTTTCAAGCCAAATTTACATATTCAAGATCAAAAATACATTTAAAGGAGTAGCAAAAGTATGTTTACTCTCCACCATTTAAGTAGAACCAGTTAAAAAAACCCATAATTTTTTTAAACATGATGCCCTGATCTCTTAGAATAATGTTTTGTCATTCCCATCAGAAAGAACAAATTTTTGTGGCTAAAAAAGTAGCTTTACATTCTGGATTAAATCACATCTTATTCTCCCCACAGAGAATCCATTACATTTTCTGCAAAAATCAGCTTCTCTTGTTGCAAAAGCTGGCATTCCTGATTACCACTCCTCCTTGTTTGTGCTAACAATAAACAAACGCCCAGGCCTGTGTTTAATACTGCATTGACTAATAGCATTCTTCACTTCTGTAAAGCTGTGTCAGTCTAAAAACAGTTCGTAAACAATTAAGACTCACAATATCTCTGTGACAGAGACAAGACTTATATTCATTTAACAGACGACGCAACTGAAGCACAGTGAGTTAATTGTCTGCCCAAGGTCACATAGCAAATCAGTAACAGAATCCAGGAACACTGACTCACGCCGTGCTCTGTTCTCAACGGGAGATGAGCCTTTTACATACAGCCTCACCACCAGAACAGGGTTTCCACTGCAGTCTAATAGCTCACTACTACATGTTGGAGCTTTGTCACAGCCTTCCATTCTCATTTTAAGTCTCTAGCTGCCTCTGCTTTTGCAGAAAAGAGTTTGGGACAAAGGCTGACAATTCTTTGCCTTCTTACAAAACCAGTATGCACACACAGAAAAGAAAATAAAAAAAGAAATGGAGGAAGTAGAAATGGTAATAAGGGTAACTTTTTACAAGATGAAGTGAGAAGGCTCTGAGGTGGCTCAAAAAATGCCTTCGCTTCCACACAGTCACTAGTGAACTGCAATGGAAAACCTCACAGTCTATAGTGCTACAATCGCCCTATATGTCACCACCAGCCTAAGTGCTGACTGAGTTCCCCCCTGCCCTTCCCCTTTTCTCATCCACTGGATTGCACAGAGACGTACCTTGCATTTTCAGACTAAATTACTGTTTTTTGAAGTCTTTTTTGCCCTGTCAGACCACATATCCTTTATTCTGGGCTGCAGTGGAGTGAGACTTGCCACCTCACCGAAATATTTAACAAAGATGAGATTCTAAAGCAGCAGTGTGACAAAACCCAAATTGTACAGCACATACTTCCCTGTGCTTTTAAAGGCAAATTTCAGACTATTTCTCAAGGCAACCTCCTTCTATATATGTTTCCCATTCCCCGATACACAATCTGCATTATAATTTTTAATATTAATGATACTTAACTAATCAGAACAGAATTAGAAAATCATGGTCTTAACCAGAGTTCAAGCCTTCCGTAAAAAGGGAAATCTTAAATCCTAAATTGCTTTTATTTTTCCCTCCTCTCCCTCAAAGGTTGCCCTTGCTTCACTAAAATAATTTAATCATATGACCTCAAGAAGGGCAGATGCTGCTGTGCTGGAAAAGGTTCTGCCTACAAGGGCCCATTTGACCACACCACCTTCCCCAGTGCCATGCAGTGGTTATCTTTTGCACCCTGTGGCATCACGTACCATAAACAGCTGGTTAACAGACCAGAAACCAGGACAAGCAGCTGCCTTTGTACTTGATATCAAAAGCGTAGAGACAGATCATTGCAGTGAATTAGCAAAATACAGGATTAGCAGGGGAACATGAGAGAGGAGCCAACTGCATGAGCATTGCTGCCTCCGGGAGGCTCCCAGGCCCACAGGCTGTCTTCCAACATTCTCTCAGACATTTCCGAGGTGATACCAACTGCATAAGGAACAAAATTCCCACTCCAAGTTCACAATCTGGCCCACTGATGGTCTTATTTTGTAGCCACCAGACGCAAACCTCTCCGAATGCATTTCTCAGTTAAACAGTGAACCAGTGGTAAATGTTTTATTAGATATCATATTCTATGATCTTTTCAGCCCTCTTACAGTAGCCTAAGCTAATTTTCTACGTTATAATCCAGACCCTGTGTTTATGTACATAAGGATGAGACAAGAGTGGCCAAAAGCAGTGTGTAAACTGCCTTCTGCCCCTCTCCTATTTACAATGCACATTGCCACATCACAGAAATACACCCCACGTGATCTGACGTGATTGCTCTTGACCAATTCACATTCACTGTTACTCATTTCCTTCCTACTGTTTCTTTGGGGTTTTTGGTTGTGGGGTTGGTTGGTTTCTTTTTCCTTGTTTTATGTGCTGTTGTTTTCCGAGTAGTTTGACCACTCTAGAAAATGGACTTTCCTAGAAGTGGAAATTCCTCCTTCCCTCCCTTCCAAAGCACACATTGTGTGCCCTTTTATAGACCCATGCATCTTGCCAGCCTCCTATCAGAACTGTTAGATACTCTCAGGTTGCCTTGTGATCACTCCCTTACTCCTCAGCTCCTAACTTAGAAAGCCCAGCTAACTAACAGCAACCCGACTTCAGTGTCTCTTTCCCAATCCTTTATCTTCTGTTCTGATTTGATTTGCTCTTCACTGAATCACTAGCCAAATAACAGCAAGGGACACAATTTGTAGTGTCAATTTTAGCAAGTCCAGTGCTAATTTTTCAGTGAAGAGAAAAAAAAGTATTAACTATTTCCTGACATCATTACTGTCTTTAAGAATTGGATCTAACTTACATTCTACATAGATTTTCATCTCAAGTTTAGGTCATTAAAGCTCACAGTTTACCCAGATTGTATCTTTCCTGCGTTTTAGAAAACTGACAGCTTGGGATATTCATGTGAATTCACTAAGGAGCTCCTGTGTCTCCTGAATTCTTCTGTGCTGTCCTGTATTAGCACTGCTAGCAACAGGGCCTAACTTTGTACTGAGTTTGCAAGACTAGAAGAATGAGGCTTCTCACACTTGCTCCGTCCAAACTTTTCCTGGCCTGACTTTAAGTGATTTAGCTGTGACAGCAATTCCTCTAATTGACCAGGTGCCTATAATGAGCTTGTTTTACTTCTGGTTATCTGTGTTGCACAACCATAGTTTCATGTCTACAGGAGTAATAGCAGTTATCCTGGTAAATTGAGATATTTACAATTAAATAATGACAGAGTTTATAGAAATACAGGCTGAGGAGAATATCAGAGGCCTTGAGAAGTGGAAACACAGGCTGCAGTGTGTAGTACAGGCATGAGATAAGAGATGGGGCAGAGACTTGGCACTGGGGACCCCACTGCTATAAACAGCTCACTAATGGTCAGTCAAGGAAAAACACAGTCCTGGAGCAGGACAAAACTGCTTTTAAGGATAACAGAACAAAGAAAAACCTCTCACATACGTAAGGGGAACATATACAGTAAACTCAGATGAAACCTGGAGCCATGTACCAATGAAGAAATATGTAAAAGCATGTTAGGAAACATTTAAGTGACCCCAAGTGGATTCTGGGAGAGGAAGAAGCAGCTATCACCACAAACATCATATTCCTCCCTGTGAAGGACACCAGATTTCAACAACTCATTGTACCACTTCCCCTGCAGCAAATTAAACTTTGGGACCCAGAGCAGCATAAATGACAGGAAAATAGGTAGAAATTAAGAACTATGCATTACAGTTTTAATTGTATTTTTTACTCTTGCTTTTTTTTTATTAAATATGCAAAAAACATTGTATTTGATTTTTATAACAATTATATCTGGACTAATATTGATTAGATCTCATGATGCCAGTTATACTAGCACTAAATTCTAGTTTTACTTTTCTGTATGCTTCCTCTTGCTTATAAAAAGGACTTCAAGCATAACACTTCTTAGTCTTGCTGCCCACCATACCATATCTACTAACTCCGAGCTTCCATTCTTGAAGTCAAATAACTATTTCACTTCTCTCTTCTTCCCAAGGATGGCTAAGTCTTTCATTTTATGGTTACTTTCCAACATATCTTTCCTATTTTTAATCAAATCTGTAGCAGTACAACACAAAGGTAGAACAGTCTCTCCTCTACTTCCACTCTCCACCTTCTGCACCAAGGCTACTAAAGACCTAGCTGAAAGATAGTTTTTTGCAATACATTCCTTCAGACAGATGTCAGGAAAACCCCACAAGGTCCTGTATTGTGAGAAGATTCTGCTGGTTGCTCAAACATAACAAAAGAGAAACTGATTTCCTGTCTTCATGGTCAACAGTTAAATTCTCCCTTAACACCTCTACGACAGGGTCTTGGATTTTCTTCCTTCCTTCTCCCGCCCAGAGACCTGCACGGCAAGACTATTACAATGCATATTCCGAATCCAAAAAGTCAAATCAGGGCCACAACAGCACTGTGAAATAGTCAGTTTTATCTCACTTTTAAAAGCTGCCTTTGTTTTATTATTAGGCAACATGCCTCAAATGCAATTTATTTGCTTCTCTAATTTTCTACATTTTAAATATTTTAATAGTGATCTGAAATATTTTTGGCAACAAAACACCCTATGCTGGGGTATGCCCTCCTTTGCAACTCTTTTTCCCCACTGCTGTGCTGATAGTGTCTTTTTCTCCAGTTACTAATAGTCAACTTCACCAGAAACACCACTGCCACTAGTCCCTGGTGGACAGGACTTCTGTAGAGTTTAAAAAAACAAATGAACAACAGCACAAACTTGTCGTTGACCATGAGCTTATTCTAAGCCAACATCATCATAAAGACCCCTACCATGCGGAAAAATTTTCTTTTGCTCCTGAACAGCTAAATTCAGTCTTACATCACAACTGTAGTTAGTTGGAACATTTTCAACTAAACAAAGTTTCATCTAAATGTACTGTCTTTGATGAAGCAAGAATATTTTCTGGATTAAAAAAAGTCTAAACTCAGTTTTTCTCATTAGTAATATCAGGAAAAGTTTGAGGGAGCTGCAAATACCTTTTCTCTCTGTGCACCCCCATAGTCTCTGGGACCATCTAGTACAAAATCCCTACTCAAGCCTGGTGTGACCAGTGATCAAACCTCTGGTCCTAAATCAGGCAGAACGGGGAGTTGAATAAATGCAGAACAAAAATAAATTTTTAAACCTCAAAAGCTGCCAGATTTAATCAGAAGTAAGAGTGAGTTTGGCAGAGGCAGCTGTTCTCTTCCTCTCCATCTCCCCTTACACCACCCCCAACCCCAGTTCTACCATCCACTTTGGTCATGGAAGATAAACCTCAGAACTCACTGGAAGGTCTCAAGACAGCCAGCACTGAAACAGCAAAGACTGAAAACTTTCTGGTAGAGGTACAGAGGTGTATTTCCACAACTCTTACATGCAAGTACCATTAGTAGCTACAAGCCCTGAACTGACTGACAAATTTACAAGTTAAACAGCCCTACGCTGAATATAGATTCTCGCTTGCAAAACCACCAGCATCTGCTAAACTCACCTTAAGAGCATGATGTTTTTCAGAAGCATGGTATCTGGATACTTTCTCTTGCTAATTTGGGGCATATCTTTATGTTTTTTCTGACTTACTGACAGTTATGCAGACCCTCAAAAGCTTTGGTGTTTGCCTTATTCTCTTAATTTTAGCCACATGTTTTTTCTCACCTTTCACTCAGCTTGTCAGCACTGGAATCTATGAATCCACTTCATTTAAAATGTTTGCTTCTTTATATGTACTGCAGATTGTAATCCAGCCACACCACTGAGGGAAAGCAGCCCTTTCCCTGCCCTGCCCCCCAATGGAAATACAACCAGCTTCCAGGAACCACCAACCCATTACTAGATAGGTGAATTCTGGAATGTCAGCATCCAAACTAGCACTACAGACAGAATAAATCAACATTAACACTATTACACACTTTATGTAAGAGTGTTTACAAAGGTATTCTGAGGATCATTGAAAATTACAGTTCTGCCCCCCTCCTGGTGAAAAGTTACTCTTGTGCAGTTTTGCTTTAAATTGGGGTGTGCGTGTGTGTGTGCAGAAATTTGTCAGCAGGCAAGAAACTCCAGAAAGCAAACAGAAAAAGTGATACACAGGGAATTTTGGTTTTACCCCAGCAGAGATTTATCACTGTAAGATTCTTGTGACTTTGACAAATTTTACAATAATGACTTGTGTATACAACCTACAATAACTGACTGAATAATATATTCCATCTGCTGGAGATGTCCCAGGAGGCTGACCTTCAAGGTCTAAAAACTTTCATATTTTTATTTTTTTTTCCTCCCCACTAAAAAGCACTGAAACAGCTATTCAGTTCATTTTGAGAAGCAAACATTGCTGTGAGTTTCATTTGAAGATGAAGCTTCAGTGCGTGTAAAAGATTTCACTTAACAATCAAATGTTATTTGTTTTTCTTCTGTTTGGATCAGTCTTTATGATCTGTCATTCACTCTTGCTATCATAAGTAATTACCTTCTTGATACTTAGGCACCTTCTTTAAATCTTACAGGAACGTTAAAGATGACAGATAATTCATACCTGTCTTGTCATCCTGATAACAGACCCTGCTGCAGGAGAGTATGTACACAGTGGTTGACAGAAGTAAAGATCAAATTTCAAAACTAAAGAGAACAATTATGGCTATAATCTCAGGTGAGCATGAAATAATTGAGGGTTTTAAATCACTACATGAAAAAAAAATTCAACTCTACATTCTAGTATAAAAGAGGTCCTCAGTAAAAGCAATAGATATCCATGGAAAGAATATACTGCACTGCAGCACCACTATTATTTTCCAGAATTGTTTAGTCTTAAATCCATGTTTACTTCAGCTGTTCCTTTATAATTTCTTTCTAAATAGCTTCCTCATTTAGAGAATTCTGGCTTCAAACAAGGAAACTATTACTGTGGAAAACTTGGCATTCCCATTCCTGCAAGGACGGTCAGGTTCTTAGGATTACAGAGCACTTGACATTAGTCACACACAAAACCCCATGCATGGTGCAGAACTAAGTCAGGAACTGTTTTCCTTTTTGGTTATCAAGTTGTTTGCTTCAAGATTCCATCATTTATGGCATGTAAAGATTTCATTTCTACATTAGGCACTATATTCAATACACATTTTTATTACACATACATGATTATCTCAGAAACCTTAACGTTGATCATACCTGTAAGCTTTATAAGGCTTCGCTTTTCTCAAGCCTTCTTCATATATGAGGAAGGCATTTTTGCTTAATTTTGAAAGATATCCCTCCTAAGCAACTTTTGAGCAAGCCAAGAGGGTGCTCAGCAGACACAGACACATCAATATCATAAGAAAAAAAACCTTATTTTCATTAAAAAAGGTGTGCTCACACAAGGCAGATCCTGAATTAAGGTAAATTCCTCGTATATCAATGAAATTTTAACTTGATTTCAGTCTATTTCTGTCCAGAACAAGGATTTTTCCTAGTGGAACTGTTATCCTGTTGCTGGCACTTGCCAGGCATTTGTTTCATGTCTCCCTACAGTTTCTCTCACCTCTGACTGGAGCAGCAGAGTAGAAGAGCAGTTTTAAAGCAACTGCTCTGCTCTTCCTAAGTCAGGCCTATAAATGCGATCTAATTCAACCTCAAAGTTTGCCATCATCTGTAAAACATCCAGCCCTCACAACCAATGAATAAAATATTCCACTATAGCAACACTGAAATAGAAGCTGGCATGGCCCTTTTCAATTGCCTTTTTTATTATTACTATTTTTCTCTGCCTTTTCTACTTTCAGCTTTTTTTTAAGAGAGGAAAAAAAATGCCCCCGTTCACAGACTTGAAGCCTAGTACTTCCACTTCCCCAGAATAGAAGCCTATTAATTCTGGCAAGGAGAACTTCACTGAGAAATCAGGTTTAAACTTTTGAGAGGTGTCAAGAATGTTTAGTCCATTGAGCAATCAAGTTAGCCAAATACATTCCTGGAAGCTTTGCAACAGAAGGAATGAATCAGAAAAATCAAATGAAGTGTGACTTACCCCTGACACTGGCTAAGGCAAAATGTGAAAGAAAATGAAAAATAGATAAAAATTAATCGGCAAGGGAATAATATATATGGGTGTCTCAGGACAGGAATAAATTATACCAGCTATAATAAAAGTACAAGAAAAGAGTTGTAGAAAGAGTGGAAAAAATTCTTTCATTTTCCTTTGTTACCAAGCTGTCAGGCAGAAAAATAGACAGGCTTGTCTTTTCAACCTCTTTTCCCTGATGCACAGAGCTTTGCTCAAACTGTGAATGTTTAAGGAACATAGCTGTAGTGAATAAATGTGCACTGGCATAGTCCTGAACACAGACAACACAGTCCTCAACATCTTAACTGTCTTCAGAACAAGTTACACAAACACTGCTGCTTCTGTCCATCACTGACTGATACCACAACATCAAAACACACTCAGCAAAATCTGCTATTGCATGGTCAGTGATGGAAGCTGCACAGCTCTAATAAACATGCTGGGACTGAATGTAGTATTCTGTTAAGAGACATGTAGTTAAAGCAGCAACTTTACAAATCACGCCCTTCATCCCCTTTCCAGAACCATGTAAAAGCGCTGGAAGTGATAAATAACAATTAAAATACCACCATTGCTGAAAAGTAATCTGAGCTCAAAGTGACAGATACTAAATTTATAAAATAAAAAACCAGAAGTAAGAACATGAGGTGTAATTAAAACCTCTAAGAGTGGAAGAAAGTAACTCTTCCTCCTAAAATAGCAGTTCATGGCTATCAATTGCATGAAGCAGAGGCTTGAAGGTTTTTAAAACTGTGTGGGAGTCAGATGCTCCCACCCCGCACAGGTGCCTTAACATGTCACAGCTCTCAGGTCCCTGCTACTCCACATCTGACTGATTGCTTCAGCATGGATGAAATGGGTTACATTGACAAAACAATCTTAACAACTCACAGAATCATCGAGGTTGGAAAAGCCCTTGAAGCTCCTCCAGCCCAACCATTCACCTAGCACTGACCGTTCCCAACTCCCCCAGATCCCTCAGCGCTGGCTCAGCCCGACTCTTCAACCCCTCCAGGGATCCCGGGGACTCCCCCCTGCCCTGGGCAGCCCATTCCAACGCCCAACAGCCCCTTCTGCACAGAAATCCTTCCTCAGAGCCAGCCTGACCCTGCCCTGGGCAGCTTGAGGCCATTCCCTCGGGGCCTGGCGCTGGGGCCTTGGCTCCAGAGACTCATCCCCCCTCTCTGCCCCCTCCTGGCAGGGAGTTGCAGAGGGCCAGGAGGTCTCCCCTCAGCCTCCTCCAGACTGAACCCCCCCAGTTCCCCCAGCCGCTCCCCAGCAGACCTGTGCTCCAGAAACTCTGTAAAGTCAGAACAACCCAGTGAAACTCCTACCTTTATTTGTGTTCAATACAGAAGACACTACATATTCCCTCTGGGGGCAAAAATATTTAAAGTACTTTGTATTAAAGAAACCATGTCAAGACTACATCCATATTCTCCCCAGGCTGAAATTGTGCATCAGCTTCAACATCACTTAAGAGTAGCAATTTTATACAGATTTGATCTCCAAGTTTATCAAAGACAGATGAAAACCTAAGTCAAAGCACAACATAACATACCTTTGACTAGGGCCAGCATCTTTGGATATCACATTTAACTTGGCAAGGCTTTGCATGCCTCTATATGTGGAACATAATTCCTCAGACTGTGAGGAAACAATCTCCCCTTGAGCTAAAGATTTAGCAGATCCAGAACTAGCACAAGTTTCCCCAACCCCATCAGACAAAAGTAAATCAACATGAAGGTGGGGGGAAAAATTAGCTTTCAAAGAAAACCTCACTTTGTAGTAAAAAAAAATACAATTTCATACCCACATTTCCACTAAATGCTTAATTAAAAAAAGAATTTCACAAACAAAACAGTATCTTAGCTCAGCAGTGATATTCAGCCAGTTTCCAGGTTGAAATACAACAGCCACTTATAGCAACACACTAAATTTTAAATGAAGCAAGAAAAAACTCCACTTATCAAGACCTCTTGATGCACACAGGTATAAAAATATTTAGCTGCTCCTATCAATTTATTTGAACAATGTTTAAGAGGGTACTGTATAAAAGTAATTTTTCATGTTTTATTTTCCTGCCTTCAGGCTCTACATGAGGTAAAGTTTGAAGGTGGGGTAGATGTGAGGAAGCTTTCCATCCACTCCCAAGATAATTTGGAAAAGTAGAATTAACAATATGCCCAACATCTTGAGTTAGCTTTGATAAACAAAGCCAGCTCTTCTGATGTTCACACCACACGAACCCAAAGACTTCCTCTGATTTTTGTCCCCCTGCTTTTGTTATGTAATTGTCCTTGGTTTGAGGCATCTTGCTTTACTGATTAGTTTAAATTTTTTTTTTTCACAGGAGTTTTCCCTTCATCACTTCAATTCACTTTAGCATTTTTTTTTTAAGAGAATGTTGAAGTGAATATAAGTAAAAATAAGTTACCTCCTGGTTCATCAATGTAGAAAGACACATCTTTTTTGTCTTCTTGTTCATCAATATGATCATAAGTGATCTGTGGAACAGACAAGGAATTCTCTCCTGGGTTTATTACAGGTGCAGAACCGTTACCACAGCCTATTTTCCCTTTTCTTTTGTATCTTCTAGCCTGTGGTAGTAGAAATGGGATGATATCAGAAGATACTATCAGAAACAAAAAAGTACACACATGAACTTCACTATATGGTAAATTAATTTGAGGTTGTATTTTGTTGGTTTGTTTGGGCTTTTTTAAGAACACAAGCAAAATTCAGTGAAGGTGTTACAACCTTGGTTAATGTTTTTCAAAGTGGCTGATTATGAATTAGCAATTTAAATCTCAGGAGAAGATGCCTAGTACATTCTGAAAATCAGGTCTTGGGTAGAATTTCTCAAACCGTGCCCAAAACTCAAGGCACTCAAAATACACTTGAGTATACAACTGTTTGGTTGTAACAGCTTTCTAAAGCTCTAATTAAACATAACCATAGACTTTGGATTATGAACCAGGCACTGTGCAGCTTTTTCAACTAAAGAAAATTTCACCTTTTACCAAACAGGCTGAATGAGGTACATCAGGAGAAAATAAATCCTTTCTCTGGCCTCCAAAACGAAGTTCTTCTAATATTAGAAGCCCGAGAGGCAACCTAATATACACCCTACAACTGGTACATAAGAACAAGAAACCAAAGTTTGGATTCAGCTGGTTCCAAGCAAGGCTGGTCTCCCCCTGTGACTAGAAGTGACCACTCACATACTGACTTCATGGCCTGTGCTATCTCCTGGATGCCACCACCACCTAGCTATATAAATATTGCTTCTCACAGCAGAGCATTTGTTTCCAGTCTTCATGCCTACCTACCCTGTGGCTCTATTTCCACCTGTTTCTACTACTCACACACCTCAAAACAGAGGTAAGAGGCATGCTTTAATTTGCCTTTTGCTCCAATAACCTTCTGATAAGGAGCTGAGATCAAGGATTACTGCACTCAATTCTGCAAAACCCTCCGGCCACTGATGTGACCACTAAGCAGTTAGCAGAGGTAAGTATCAGAGAGAACGTATACTCACACATATCAACACAACTACCTGCAGGCTCAATATATTAAAAAAAAAAAAAAAAAATGGGACAACGCTACTTTGTCCAAGTAAACCAGTTTTTATTTCATTGCAGTCTGCATTCAGTCTTTTGGAATGCATTCTTCTGTTCAGCTCTGCAGCAATTAAAGATTTTCAAAAATCAAATGGGACAAAAAATGGTAGAAATAGGCATTTATTGTAGACTGTGGAAGCACTACTACACATCAATATGCTTCTAAAGGCAAAGATTACGGGCTCTCATAGCAGAAAAGGAAACAGAATTCTCTAGAAAACAAAATGCTACTGAGTGCAGGAGATGATCAATATATATTTAAGACTTTAAAATAAGAGGCTAGGTAGAGAAAGAACCAGTCTCCTTTGACAAGAAAAGATGATCCATTAGTAAAAGATGAAAGAACCATTACTGTATTCTTCAATTAGGGTTAACAGTTCACAGGGAAGTTGAGGTTTAATAATATTAGGAAAATCCCTCTCACTAAAGAAAACAGGAGGAAAATAAGAGCACTGAAAACTGTATTTTTTCCAGCTCTCCCACCATGAATTGCTGTTCGGCAACATGTCCTACCCAGCCCTACTTTCATCCTGGTTGTTCTGCCTCTAGTTAAGAAGCAACTAGTCTCGTGACACAGCTACACTCTGCTCAACACCAAAACACACACAGAGATCATGCTGATAGAGCTTCCTACACATGCTGTGGGGAAGTTGTACTGCAATTCTCTGCTGGGCAACAGGCATCAGTGGAATTGCAGTGCCTAAAACCAGACATCTAACATCACTTTAGAAGCCTTGGGTATCTGAGCTAGACCTGCTACAGATCTGGGCCTTTCTAGAAGGGGAGCTGAAGACTAAAATCTTGCCAATGAAACAACATAACTATGCTTAAGCTATCCCACCTGCGTGGACAAATATTATTCCACTTCATGGCAACCACAGCTCAGGAATTTGCCCAAATACGAGTACCATGGAGAGAAGTACTTGAGCAAGAAATGCGTAGATACCGTCAGCCACATGTTGAATGTGAATATAAAGTTTGAAACTAACTTTCTCCTTCCTTTCTGTATGAACTACTATGCACAATGGGAAGGTGTCATCACTGACTTACACTACCCTTTGAGAAGTTAGAGGAGATCTCAAAGAGGATAAAACGATGGAGAACTGGCACCTGTCTGACCACCAGAACAAACTTTAAGTTAGAAGAAATTTTTCCCTCTGGAATATTTTAAGGAAGACTAAACTAATCGTGATGTGGCATGAGGAATGCCATCATATGTGCCATTACAAATGCCTTTCTGCTCTCCAAATTGTTTGGGCACTTCATAAGGATTTTTGGCAAGTTATTCCAAAGAAATTAAACACAAGACCGGAATAGAGCTCTGCCAACTCTGTTACCTGTTTTCTCAGACTAGGGCTAGATGGCGCTGGTGGTTTTTGGGGATTTTGCACTGGTGGTGTAACATAGATCTTCCATGTTGCTGTAGAACTGCAGGATTTCTCTGCTGCATAGCACCGCCACAGAGTCTATAACAAAACCCAAACCCAATAATTTCAGTGAATGTCCAGTCACTGTTGTCCTGCAGGACAGGCAAGTCAGATTTTGCTGCAAATCAAACCGACAGCAAAGCCTTCAATTAACATAAACATGCCGCAAAGAGTTCTGACTGCAATCACTGTGCTACACCACACAACACCATGCCTAATAAAATACACTCTTCCCTGTGCATAACTGTGGTGAGTGTACTATGCACCGGGAAAAATACACTCAGCACACAGTGATCTTAAGTACACTCTTTGTAGCATTCTCTCTAGGAGCTGGGGTCTAACCCTGCCCACAGTAAAAAAAAAAATAAACCAAACAAGCCTCAAAAGTGAATCACCACAAGCATCATAGAATACTGCTGTTTGCCCTTTTCTGCAGTGTACCACATTTCAGTATTTCTGCACAATGCTACTGCATTTTTTATATTACCATAGAGAATGTTATGCTAGGACATTTTTCTAAACTGAAGTGTGCCTATGTATATAGGTATACACATCACCTCAGAATTTGGCAGATGCACAGGACCTAGGGGAATGTAAAAAGGAAGTTAGGAATTAAAGAATTTTTTTTACTGTTTCTTCAAATAGACTCATTGCATCCAGTTAGTGTTATTATGTCGGTGAATATCAGGTTAGTAAATCCTCTCACACTCACTCATTAACAGTGGGGACAGGCAATTATCTAATTCTCTCTAGTGACTGAAGTAGATCAAAAAGATAGAGATTAAACACAAGTTACAGATTTGTAATAAAGTCTAGTAACTGTGATTCCCAGTACTTTTACTACTAGGCCACAGTCCCTCTCTTAACATTCTCCTGAGCATTTTCCTGCTAGGGGCCTTACCTGAATTAGAGAAGCTGCAGCTGGGATTTGTCTGTTGAAGTGCTTCTGACGTTGCTTCTGCTGTACTTTTAGGGCAAAACCAGACCCCAGAATACCCTAAATATAACCAAAATTACTAATCAGGTTCCAGCATGGCTTCACATGCCTAAACCAAGAACTTAGCATACGAAATAAACAGATATTTTATTAAAGACTTTCCTAGAGAAAAAAATTGGAGTTTTCAAATATCCACCGTGACAGAATTCTGTTTATTCCAATAAATAAATTGAAAGCAGGCACATTGATATTGGCATCATGCAACTTCAATAAACAGCACGTGTTAATTGCTGTGATATCCAGGTAACATTAGGCAGAGGCATTCACGTTCCAGTGGTGGGACAAGCAAATGCCAATGTCACATGGCTGATCTACAGCTATTCTTTACACTTATTTTTAATTCCTTACTACAAAAAAAAACAAAAAAACAACCCACAACTAAAGCCAGAACCTCGTTTCATTTTCCAAGCAAATTGAGCAAAGAGGCCAAAGACATGCTTTACAATTTCAGCGTTTGTTAAAACTGTGACAGAAGAAATACTTTGTCTTTTCTAATTGTTTTGATGCTGTTGTCTTTATTTTCCCCCCATTCATTTATCTGAAGAGCCAAAAAGCCCAAAGATGCTTTACAGTACCATGTAGGAAAGCAGATGCAGTTTCCTAGACCTCTGCTTTGTGGCAGCATTCCTCTTCTCACAGGACCCCAAATTGTTATTGTATAATCACAAAATAGCAGAAACAAAGGAAGTTTCACGTGACATGCTGATAAAAAACCCTCTCTTTACCTCCCAGAGCAACCTCAGTTCTCTGAGTACTGAAATTTATTCTTACCTTCTTCCTGGTCCACATCTCTCTGAAATGACTGCAGTAAAGATACAGCAGTTTTATTCACTTATGTGTGTGCACAGACACACAAACATACGCTTGAGGATGCGTGTGTGCGCACATTCTGAAGCGACACCCAACCCCATTATTTCCTAAGGCACCAATTTAAAACTACCTAATTGTGAGCCCAACTCAGACATACACTTGAATAAAATGATCCAAGTTCTACTTACCGCTGGCAGAGCAAAGAAAGATATAGCAAATACTGAAAAACAGGAAGCTATTGTCTTCCCAATCCACGTCTGGGGAACTTTGTCTCCGTAACCAATTGTTGTGACCGTTACCTAGGCCAGAAACAAACACCTGATTCACTGCAATGCAGCACCTTTTTTTTCCCCAAAAAAAGAAAGAGAAAAAGTAGAGTTATCAAGAGACACACATGGATCAACAGTGTTTGGATTTGTACATAAGGAAGACACAGGAGTACACTAAAAATCACTGCAGATTTATCCTGGTTTTACGTTCTTTAGCAGACATTCACAACCAGCCACTGTTTTGGATGCAACAGTAGAACCTAGGAGGGCTGTTCTACCAGTTTGTAGCTGCTTCCACCCTCCTAAAACTACAAGGAATGACCCTGTGAGCTTGAAACTTTAGGCTTAGAGTTTTTTCTGCTTTTGCTTTTAAAATGTAGTTCCACAGGGTTGAGAAGAAAGCCTTGAAAGTGCTGACTTATACACAACCAATACACAGACCTCTGCCAAACTCTGCAGTCAGGCAGAAACACTCGCTGCAGTTGGGTAAGCTATGCCCTGGGCTAGCAAGAAGAAAAGAGGAGAACACCAGCAGAATCTTCATAGGCAAGAGGAAGAACACACAACCCTTCCAGACCACATTATCTCCCAAAGTAAATATGCCAATAGACCATTAGACCCACGTCCAGCTTTTCTTCCTCCCTCCCACAAATACAGTTCTTTGCCACTCAAACCTGCGTTTAAGCCATCATATTACTGTACATGGATCTGCTTGTTGCTTATAAGGGTGGAGCAAGGGCCAGGTACTCCCTAAGGGACAGGGATCCCAGAGTCAAGGGAGATAACGTAGCCAGGAGTGCAGTACCTCCTCCATCAGGACTCAGTCCCATCATATCCAAGCAAAACAGATGCAGAAGTAACAGCCAGGTTCAACAAAGGCTCAAGATTATAAGGCAATATCACAGCAAGGAAGCAGGTCTGATGTCAAGCTAGGGAGTCCACCAGCAAGCCAGGGTTAAAATCAGGTCCAGCAGTCAGTATATGAGTCCACAGCGATGAGGCAAAGCCAGGATTATCAACCCTCAGGATGAAGTCAGGATCAAGGCACTCCACAGCCAGCCATAGCTGCAGTTGAGCTAGAATCCACCTTGCCTCTAGCAGTGGGCTGAGCTTAAATAGAGCCCCTGGGTGTGGGTGGAGGCCACAGGGTGATGCTGGTCAGGGTCATTAAGCTAATTAGTGCCTTCAGGGCCCTGATAACAGCCTCCCCTCTCAGCAAAGCACTGTCCTCACACAGGTCTGGGATCAGTAGGGACTTGCTGTAGAGGGACTAAACCACTGTGGGGGTGTCAGGCCACCATTGAAAAGCCACAGAGGTAAGAAGGGCCTGAGTGGGACAGAGAGTTTGGGCTGTTTCTGATGAGCCCCAGCAGGCTGGAAGATGAAGCCCAGTGGTCAGTAAAGGGTCGGTGCTGGGGGGGGGGGGGGGGAGTCAGAGCCCAGGTGAAGGCTGGTCCATCAGAAGGGTTTGTAATGTAACAAGGGCCAGCTGCTCCCCAACAGAAGATGATCCCAAGGAGGGCTCCCAGGGCAAGTCAAGGGAACCCCACAGCTGGCCACACAGGGGCCTCACCACCCTGCACCCATCCATCCCCACAGCAGGGCAGACTCACAGACAGTGGCTGTGACTGACAGAGTCTAACTCATATGGTGATATCAGGGTGATGAGGTAGGTCTGAGGTCAAGTATGGAAATCATAGATTGAGCTCCAGATCACCAGGGCTGAGCTGGAGACCAGTTCTCCTCCCCCACCGCTCGGGTGGGAAGTAAGTACCCAGGGCTGAGCCTAATTAGAGGCCGTGGGTGTTGGGGATAGCCCCAGGTGTGGCTGCTCAGAGTCATTAAGGCTTTTTAATATACTCAGAGCCCCGACACTGCCATAAAATGGTATAAGGAAGATGAGTTTTACCCCTGAGAAGTAGAGGGCTTCTAGTAAGGAAATGAAGAATTTTGTCACTAATACCGACCACTGAAGAACTCTTTAAATAGAAAAAATGTATTTCTATTTGAGAGTACCAGCCCTGAACCCCATCCCACTCCCTTCACTTTGCCTTGAATGGTAGCAGAAATACAGCCAAAACAGACTTAATATGTAAATTTATACTAAATACAAAAGAGGATGTGGAAATACTGCCTTTTATGGGAAAAGTTGCTGACAAATCCTTAGATATTATGAAAAAAATAGGCTTGTCAGAAGAAACTATCAGCAATAAGGCACAAGAAGAATACATTTTTGCCTGTCAGAGCAGTTTTACAGAGAGCTGGAAGGAAGATTTGCAGGGAAAAAATGACCAAGTACTATCAAACTAAGTTTTTCCAAGTTAAAAAAAAAAAAAAAAATCAGGCTTGCTTTTATTCATCATGAATTTCTCACTTGATGAAGTCAATGTAGTAGTATCTATATCCTCTAATGAATATCGTTATTTTGAACTCCAAACTGCTCTCAGCAGGAGCTCTGTCTTGCCAGGTGTTTGTCTGGATTTAATGTGGCTTGCCCATGAAGTGCCTCAGGTGCCGTGTACTATCAGCAGTACAAACAGATGAGTTTTCCAGCCCCCAAAATTAAACCAGATCCCCCAAAAGTCAACTGTGAAATACAGTACGTGCTAGTGGGGAGTGGAGGAAGTTAAAGCAGTGTTTCTTTAATGGCACTTCAGCTCCTCAGTGCACCCAGATGACCCCTTAAAGTCTGGGATTTTTCCTTCCTTTTCCTCTCTCTCTTTTTTTTTTTTTTTTTTTTCTGATGAAAGACTTCTTGGGGTTTTTTTGTTTGGTTTGTTGTTTGTTTGTTTGGTTTTTTTAATTTGAGTTCTCAAGCACTCAGGACTTAAAAAGAAACTGCAGTAATGCTGAGCTGCCTTAGCGTTACTATGGAAGACAGCATGAAAGCTGTAACCACAGAAAAGATGATTTTCCATCTCTACAGCAGGGATTTGGCTGGCAGATTCCTGCAGGTGCCTGAACATGTCCCAGAAAGTTTCTCCCTGGCTACCTTAAAAGGGTTCCTTCTTGGCAATCTAATTAGTGCATTGAAGTATGTGGAAAGGATTATAAATAATGTAATTCTCTGGCTTTCTTAATCACAACCAGAAGCTTTTTCTAGTTGTATATCCGAAAGTTACTAGCTAACTGCTTAGAGAAAGTTTAATAACTCGGCTTTGGAAAATGGCATTTCCTTCCTAACACAGAGTTACTGTAGCACGTTGCAGCTGGTATGCACATGTTCTAACACGTATGTACTCTTCCAAAAGGAAGAACTCTAATTTAGTAGAAGTCAACAGAGCTTCTCACATGCTTTAATTCAGGCAGGTGTCCTGAATTTTGGGGACTCAGAACCGCATACCTCAAAAAACGTTTTAAATACAAAGGGGTTTCAAACTGCTACCTCTGGCACGGGAATTTACTACTGGAAATTCTGAGCAATTGATCCCAAGGATCTCTGCCAGTTAACATTAATTTACTGGAGGGACTATTTAACTCAAGTTCAATGGTACAGAATAGTCCACTTTGCAGCAAAATCAATAACCATTACCAACAGCAAGAGACGAGCGTGGAAAGGCCAATAGAAGAGAAACCTCATACATTGCCCTTCTTTTTTCCTCAAGAAAAAATACCCAGAAAGGACAGAAAAACTGCTGTGACATGGGTTGCAATTCTGGCAGACTGACAGTGCTGTTGGAAATGCTTTTGCATGTGTTCTCACATGCTATAACTTCTGAAAGTGGCTTCATATAAAATACCACAAGCCTTTGATATGTCTTTGCAGTTTAATCTGTGTGCATTAAACCTTGCATTTAACTGGAGCGAGTGAATGTAGTTAGCATTTAATTCCAACTCTCATTCATTCTTTATTTTCCGTTTTCTTCATATTTAAACCATTCAGGTCATTTGTATCAAGTTCAGCAAGCTTGCACTTTCTACTCAAAGCAAAATGTTACCCATAATACACTCTGTGGTTTTTGTCAGACACATAAGACTTTCAAATACTTGCTACCAAGGTTGGGTTGTTGTTTTTTTTTTTTTTTTTTCCTATGGTTCAGTTTTGAAAGGCAGAAGTGAAATCAAATTTCACTCCCTAGTAACTCCACATCTGTGTTTCTATGTTACAGAAGATTTGAAAAGAAAAAGAAACTGATTCACTTTGTCCTTTGTCACTATTCCCAGCTGTGAACTGCACCTGCACCGTGACTCACTAATGCTGAGGAGGCCTCGATGTCTGAAAAGCTTAAACAACAATTTAAACAGTGTTCTTCATGTGCCTCACACAGCTAGAGAAAGACAAAGCTGATTTTATCTTGCTGTTACACAAAACAAGTCAAGTTTTTGAAAACAACAACAAAACCCATTGAACACTTTGCAAGGCATATACATACACTTTGAAATACAGATTCCAAGTCGTCTGTCTCAACAAGGTAAAGTAATGCACATTTTAAACCGATCTGTTGGTCTTCATAACTGTACTCCCTTTAAATCCCTTGAGTCCAAAATATTAACAAAATCTGCTCGTATAAACACATCCTTATTTTTTTGGCCCCATTTTTTTACTCTTTACTCAAATCAAGGCTGTAGCTATTAGCCCTTAAAAATGTTCTGTAACTAATTTTTAAACATTCAATGCAACTCATAAAGCAAGCTCTAGATAACTATAACTAAAAAAATTAAAAAGAAGGAAAGGTAGAAAAAGTACACTGGCTTCACGTGGAAGTTTTATTACATGCAGGAATGACCCATGCATGAATATACATGAGCAGAAGTGGATGCTAAAAAACATAACTAGTTCCCAATTGCTGAAAATCATTTTTTGTTTTCCGCTGTACCTTGCTCACCTCAGTTTGAGAAGGGGTTCTTTGCTCCCATTCAGACCTGAATCGGGGCATTTCTGGCCTTTTGCAATTACAAGAATTACTTTATGACATTACTCGTGACCAAAGACATTGTGCAGAGCAAACATGACTCACCAGCCTTTAATGATTACATATTAAATTAAGACCTCCTTACTAATAAACTATATGCTTTCCATTTCTTTCACTGTTGTCATTCTAATTCACATGGTACTACAAACCTCTTTGGAACTTCACTATGCTAGAAAAATTTATGAGATATTTCTCATAGATTTAGCTGAACTAGCACAATCTTTTATGGGAGCCCCTAATGCTGCTGAACTTCCCACGAGCAGCCCCACTTTTAATTAGACGTACTTCACAGACTATTCAGCTAGACCATTAATAAAACCAGAAACAGTAGCTGTGTTCCACTGTTTTCAGTCATGTGAACACTGGTATTTGAGCTGAGCTGCTCAAGTATAATAGCAGAATAAGTGAGCCTGTGTACTGGTTTATTTTCTTAAAGTAGACATGGGGTATCTTTCATAACGTCAATTACACCATAATTGTTTTACTTTTGCTTTTAAAATATAGCTAATCTGTGCTTCTGGGACACTTTTCCTCCACTAGCTAGAGGCTATCTCATGTCTATAACCATGAGGTTTTATGTTCTGAAAATTTTATCATATGTCTATTGAGGACTTAAACAAGTGATTGTTGTACGAGCTAGTTCATAGTTTCTTCCCAGCACATTAGATAATGAGGTCCATCTGGCCATTTAGTGGATTTTTCTTTTTTACTAGATTCTTCTTGGTTTGTACTGTTTTGCACAGCCGTAGGTGATACTCTACAAATGAAATGAATACCTGACAACCTAATGACAGGAATTTAATGTTTAAAATATTCTTTTATACTCAGCGACTTAAAAAGTGATAACTTGGGCTACATATATAATATTATATTTCTTATAATAATAAATAATATTATATTTCTATATGCTTCACTGAAGTGGAGGCTAACACAGCATCTAAATTAAGGATTAGAAACATATATCTATGAGGAACTTTTGTCTGCCTTCCCAGCCTTACTCACCAGTTTATTTGGATGCAGATAAACAATTGGTTTATGGTCCATTAACTACGTTAGCATTTTTCAAATCTATCATCTAAGCACAAATCCAGTTTACTGGGTTTCAAATCACTCTTGAAATATATCCTTCTCTCTCTGGAAGTTGGTGGCTCTGCATCTGTTATAGTCCTCTCGTTTTTGTCTGTCACTAACACTAATGTGATGGATCTCCTTGGATTTCTTATAACGAGACAGCCAACTCATAAAATATATGAGGTTCTCTAGTGGGGAAAAGGGACCACAAGAGAAGACATGCTTCGTGCAACAGCTAATAAGGAAGGAAACCATGAGTCACAGTAAGAAACATGATGAGAAGAACAGTATGAAGGGAGTGTAGAAACAATCCAGTCTCTTACTCTGTTCATAGATATCTATCCCTTTTTCAACTCTTTCTGAGCATGCACACAATAATTACCACAAGGCTCTCAAAATCCCAGTTCCCCCTTAATGATATTTTTTTTATTTATTTCACCAAAGATTTACATTGACCCTGACTGATGATTGATATCCGAAGTGGTAGAAGAATCTGTGAAGCTTTGCCAGCTGCTTTTGATGGAGCTATATTTACAGTGAGACATGGAATTACCAAAAAAAACCCCAGGAACCTGTAACCTGCATCAAGGTCTGCATTATCACTGGGAGAATGAGCTTTACAAGAAAAGATCCATAAAAAATAGTCATTAACCCAACTTTCACAAATAGAATATATTTTTAAAGTTATGCACCTTTTGCAGATAACTACATGGAGTTTAAAAGGAGTGGTATAGGTTTTGGAGGGTGTTTATATTCTTTCTGAAATGTGGATTTCAGTGTGAAATTTTTGTATCTGTAAATGTCCTTTGCTAAGGACTTGCTGTCATGTTGTAAGGAACTGAAGGAAGGAATGCTTCAAACATTCATCGACACACAAAACCTCAAGGACAAGCTGTGGCCGTTGTGATTAGTCTAAGGAATGTCATCTAAGGAAGCAGGAATGTATTGGAGGATGCACCCCCCACTCCCTTACGGTTGTATTGACAAACTCCTTAGATAAACCCCAGAGGGGAGAAATGTGGACTGAGTGAAACCAAATGTTTCTCATCAAGCCCAAGGACCTCTAATCACTGAATCCACTGCGTAAACCCCATACTTGATGACTATTGTGTAAGCCTGAAGAGGTGACAAGGCCTGATAGGAGGTGAGGATTTCTGCCCCAGAAGCCAGATGATTGCTCAAGAAGCATGAAATCAGCAAAACTCTGTGGGAACTGAAGAAAAACCAAAAGGGGGCAGGGTGAGCACAACCACCAACTCAATTGGACAAGGGGTGGTGCACCCCATTTCTCCCTCAATGTATTCGCAGAACCCCTGCTCCACCTTTTTCCTTGTCTCTCATGGAAATGACTTTGTGAAATATCTGCCTATCCTTGTCTAGTGTGCTAATTAGCTGATAAAATGAACATAAAAGGCAACAAAAATTTTGCTGTGTGTACTCCCAATGCCCAAGATTACCGGACCTGAGACAACGCTGGATCCAGGGGTGGTGATCCAGATTTCTTTGACTCTCTTTCTCTCCTTTCTTTTCTTTTCTTTCCTTTTTTTTTTTTTTTTTTTTTTTCTGATAGATTTATAAGATACCTCATTGTTTATTATCCGTTTCAAAGTTTAAATTGTTTTCTACCACAAGTAAAACATTTTAACTGGTTGTTTGGCATTGTTTCACCTTAATTTAACCCCACAGGATCACAGAACCCTTGTGACTCTCTGGGCTCCCAGTCCAGGTCATGACACATGCTTTCACAATAAAGTTTACCAAAATAATTTAATTGTATGTATTAGATTTTGTTCTTGTATCCTTTTTAAAAGGTTGTTGAGCTTCCCTACAGAAATAAGTTCTGTAAGGAACAAAATGCCGTATTTTTTTAAAAGATCAAAACTTCAACAGAAAATTTTGTGCACTGTTTGTGCGTGTATTTTGTGGGTAAAGACTTACCACACCCCACCAAAGGGCATCAGCGTAGCTGGAGAAACCTGTCTTTCCATCCTCATCAACTGCATCCTTCTCAGCAAGATAAACAAAATAGGATGAAAAAATTAATCCCAAGAATCCAATGTACAACGTGGTTATGAGTTCCTATTAAAAGAGAAAAGAAAAAAGCACATAAGGTTTACATCATATATATTCTATCATTGTAAAACAATGTAAATATCTAGGGGGTTTTTTTTGCATCGCAGTAGAAAACTGAGTAATTATATTTCAGGTATGAAATTTCCTTCCAATAAAAGAGGTAGTTCAGTGACTTGGTTTTTATTCAGACTAAAGAATTCAAGAAAGCATCATTTATACAAGATCATTTGGACAGCTAGATGTAGGGTGGGACATCTCTCCTCTCTTCTGTCTTGTGAATGGGAATCATTCCATTTAACTGCCCACTCAAAATACCAAATGTTAATAGGTTTTAAAAATAGTTTAGAAATGCACTTTATGAACAGTACGCTAAAATAACAGTTATGAAAAAAACACCCACCATGTCTTGTGATTATGACCATAGCTAAGAATGAACTTGTGTATCTGATACTTACATTGCTTAAGACTGAATGCGGATGCCTTAACAGTTTGATGTTTAGATAAAATAAAATCTTAAGATAAAATATATTAGGTAGGTGTAATCTCTACTTCAGTCTTGAAAAACAGACTGTTTGAGGCTACTCCAGTTTACCAGAAGTGACTTTTGTTAGGATATGATACAGTCCTTGTGAATGTATGAGTTTTCTCTGTAGAATTTTGCATAGGAAAGTTGTATCCAAACTGATGACTTAGAGACAGGATTGTTACAGTCTTCAGAAAAAATGTGATTGTCCATTTAAACAAGCAAAAATGTGTGGCGTCACAGATGCAAAAATGTGTAAAGCTTATAAAAGCAGCTTTATATTGTAAACAAATGAGATATTCACCTACCCCTAAGGATAATACTATACCTAGTTATCAGGGAAAATAGCTTATTTTAATTACTTAAAGTTTACATGCTTCAATAGTTAACACTTTTTATTCCTTTATTTTCTTTGCACGTAGTTAATCCTCTTTATTATGAAACATCATATTAGATCTTCATTGGCATCTTCCTCACACTCTTGACAGAGTTATTTTTCTTTCCTTGGATTCAAACTAATATAGGAAGTAAAGTATTCCCATAAGATAAATTTAAAATTAAAACCTATCTAAGAAGGATTGTCTCTACTTATAAAGTATGCCAGGTTTTCACAGATTTTCTGTAACACTCTACCCATGTTTCTTAAACTGTTTGTGAGGGAAGGTTCAGGTTTTATCATGAAACTTCCTTCAGTTTTTTTCTTTTTTCTGTCTTTAATGATGACCTAAATAATGAATTTTGATAGTATTCAGTTCTGCCCATGGGCAAGTCTTTTAATCTAAGCCTTAACGTTTTGCAGGTCTGTTTGCTAAACAAGGCATCTGAAAGAGGAAATAAAACTTGGGGTTTCAGTAGTTCAGATTTCTATGCCGGTCACCTTTTCTCATCTTTTTCTCTAATGATACTGATACACCGTGTACTTATAGATATGCCTTCATTGCTTTGAAACATTCCTTGTGTTTACATTTATAGTTGACTATTTGCATTTCTCTAATTTTTCACAACTTTTTGTTTTGCCTACACAATGATACAATGATTTTTTTTCAATGCAAGACAAAACTCTTTAACACCTAAGACTGTAAGTTCAATGATCCATAGAAAACTACAACAGAAACGGAGGCTCATTCTTGTTGCCTGCTTACCAAGAAAACGCTCTGCTTTCACCTCTAGTTGATTTGTCATTTCCCTTCACATCAACAGAAATCTTTTAGTTACATTTGGCATGTTGCTTACTCTCAGATATTAATAGATTTTGCATGTTACTGAGGAATGGCCATCGCTGCTTCCTTTTGATTTTGTCTCAGAGGACAGAATTAGAGAGTAGATGATACTTGGAATACTTCTGTGTTAAATGCTGGGTTTTTTGAGAAGCAGACAGAAAAACGTGCTTTTCAGAAGTGCTGCGCATAGTCTTATGAGATCGTTTCAAAGTGGTTGAAATATCAGCAGAACTACTAGGCTTATTTCACCATTGGCATCTCCCAGCTCTAATCCTATTCATCTAAAGACTGAACTCTTTTTAAGTAAAGCCCAAATGAAAATGTAATTGCCCTAGATTTATTCTAAATGTCACTCCATGTTACATATGTATAGAGAGACAAAATACTACGTGCCTATAATCGTTAAGAACAATGGCAGCAATCTAATACATACTGCATTTAAGAGAGAGCACGGGTTTGAAAGTATGTGTCAAGAAATATGGATGGATTGGTGTCTACCAATGTCAAATAGCATGAACTGATACACAATCTCAAAGCAAAGAGAATTTTGCAGAAATCAGGCCTTAAAACTTCACATTTATATGATTTTTAAATAGATAAGAGCTTAATAGAGTGCTGCTTAATACGACTGTTTTCAGCAAGGCCTTTCAGATACATATATGTAAAGGAAACAGCAAGAACAAAACCCAAATATGCACAAAGGGAAATATGAATATTGAGAGACTTGAGTCAACACATTTTTTTTAAACTTAGATTTATATTTTCATTCACAATAAAGACCACACAATATAAAATTCAACACTTAAGAAAAATGCAAGAAAACCCCAAAACCACAACTCGTCAGTAACTCCCTCCTCAAAGCAGTAGAAGACCTCCCAAAGCAAGGTGAGGAATAAGTAAAACTAATTGAGAGGCTTACAAGCTGGAGCTGGATTGGCTAACTCAGTTTTTCAGTAAGCTGCATGATTTTTCCACGTCTTTCCATCACCACATGTGATATTGAATCATGTTTTGTTGCTTTTGGCGAGAAATGCTAGTATAAGCTCAACCTGCTGAAAATAGAAGAGCATCCTAGCCAAACAGGGCCTGAGTGAGCTAATACAGCTATATGTAAAATTCCAAAACACATGGAAATCATTGGTGACAACTTTAGTAAGCTCTGCTGAGCCCACAGAGGTCCAAGTGCTTGTTATTTTCACAGGTCACAAAGATGTGAATTTATTTTCTCACATTGTTTAAGGGTTTAGGGTCCCATTTTTTTTTCTGAAAGAGTACCAGATTCAACAAATAAATGAGGAACTTGTACTCTGCCTGTAAAGAAAAAGCAGCTGAGGTGTTTTTGTTTTGTTGGGGTTTTTTTAAAACAAAAATTTCTTTAAAAGTCTGGACAGGAATAAAGGTTCCATTTTTCCTTCTGTTTGGTACCACGCTAGGGTTTCAGCTACCCTTGTCCAATGTCAATACAGAACTGTGTGTTTGATTTTTTTTTTTTTTTTTTATGAATGTGTTAGTGGGTGATCTGCTTTGACAAGTACTACAGATCTGTAGAGTTTTATATATCATCATAATCACTTCTTTGGATTAGCAGAACTTCAGGTGCATTTATTCACTTCTCCAAGTGGGTTTTTTTTTCTTTTAAATCACTGAACTTATTTATGTTTGTGACATTTAAGACTTAAGTGTTCTATTTTGGAAACAGTATTTCCAGATTCTTGACTAAATCTCTGAACACCCGCAGGAAAAAATTCTCTCAAACACCTCTGTCAGTAAAGTTAGCAAATGTTGGGAAAGTGTATTTGGATATCAGCTCTGCCCTAGCCAGATATCCAGGCAATGTGACCATAATAAATGAAGACCACACAGAGTTGGAGCATTAAAAGTCATCCTGTTGTACAGGATGAAAGTAGGCTTTATTCTAGAGCACTTTGGTGTGCATCAGTGCTGCACAGCCATCAGGACATAAAACTTCCTACAGCACTGGGGGGAAAAAAAAAACGAAAGGAAGAAATGTAACTTTTAATATTAAATTAATCTTTTGGATTAAGTAGCTCCCATTCTCTGCCCTGGAACAACAGTTTTCTAAATAGCAAATGAAACAATATCTGTGGGGAAATCTATAACTACTTGTTAATATCTGGAGAACAAATCTACACTCCTAAGGAGTAAGTTACAGAACCACCCTTACAAGTCTGATGTAAAGATTCATAGAATGATATTTATTAGCCCTCCACAGTATGGAATGATATTCAAGATTTGAAGGTAAATGATAAAAGTTTATTATGTTCATAAAGCTAACTTGGCTTTTCGTCAAGAGTTTCCATGAAGCCCTGAAGAGAAGTCTTCAACTGGGAATTTTTAAAAGTCTGCACTAAAACATTTAAGCTTTTCCCGCTTAACGAACTTTTATACAGAATAACTTTCAAAGCTTTATATAACTATTTACAACCAAGTTTACCTCAGTGACCACACCCTTGGAAAAGTAGCTTTTCTTGCACATTTTCATAACATAGTATTTTTATTTATAGAATGGATCAGAAAACTCCTTATTCAGGCAATGAAAATAGAACGATTTAAATAATCAACCTGTTCTGTCAAGGCTTTTCCACTAGTATTTGTTTTTCCACAGAATAACCAAGCTAAGAAAACATCTGTGAAGACAGTGGACAGTATTTGCAGTATGCAAGGCAGCCCACATAACTGCACTTAATAAATGACTTTCAAGGATAACATCGACCAATACAACAGGCAATTTCCAAACAAAATACTGATGCTGATACCCTGTTAGCCACTGACCTGAAATAAAGAATAGTGTTCCTATTTTAAAAATAGAAAGAAACACGTGAAGGACTTCTAAAGGATTTTGTCTCTTGCAACAGTAACTGTTTGTTTAAACCAGACTATGATTTAAAGTCCACGGTACTAAAGTAAACAAAATGCTGCAGATCTTTAAAGATCTAGTACCTGACGGTGTATGAAAACAACTGATCCTAATAGTCGCCAGGTGCCACCCTGTCGATCTACATGAAGCATGCGAAGTATCTGGAGAAATCGGATCCCCCTGGAGGAAAAATAGGACATTAAATTAAACTAACAATACTGCTCTATCTATACAGAGTTGACTGGATTCCCTCACGTACTGCCCCATCAGAGAACAGTGATAGCATTGCCCCTGGCTAGGGTTGCACCTTAGGCTTGAGACAACTCAGTATACAATACATTTAGATCACATTTTATTATATTCAAATATATTCAGAAATATTAACTAAGACAACAATTAGTTAAAAGAAAAAAAAAAAAAGTCTAAAATATGTGCTTTCAGACTCGGAGGAAACTTGCATATTTTACCTGATTATGACTCTCAAATGCTTCCTTTCCAAGCAAACCCAGTGCTTCAACCTTTGCTAACATAAATACGAGTGAACTTTTTCCTCTATTTGCCAAAAGCAGAATGTGAATCAAACATGGTATTACTGAAGTCCTTTTTGTGTAAATATAGAAAACATCTAATGGGAAATAGATACAGTCCTATGTGACTTTAGGACAATAACTGAATCATAAACTCCAAATATTTTCAACTAAAGAAAAATAATTATCCATGTGGTTTTTCAGCAGAATTTTATTTAATGGAAATATTTCATTCTAGTCACCCTTTCAACAATGAACTTTGTTTGCCTACACTTAATATCGTTGAAGCAAAACAATGAAGAGCAGGAAAGGATGAATGTTGAATTCATCTATCTGAAAATTTGTCATTAAAAGTTTTTTTAGCTTTTTTTAGCTATCCTTAAAATTTTGTGGTTGTTTTTGTTTTTAATGCGATTTTCTTATTTCAATTCCACCGTGGCTGCATTTTTTCTGGGTTACACCAACAGGCAGAAAACAGCATGGTGCTATCCTTCAGTCACTGGTGTTAGTCAGAATGGGCAGGTATACTGTCTTCTGAAAGACCCAACTTCTTTATTCAAAAAGTAGGCTTTATGAGCTTTCACAGCTGACAGTCAAATGGTCAAATGCCTGTCATTTTTTTTTGGAAAGGACACAATAATCTTGACTAATGAATCACATCTCAGTGACTGGGTATATGAACACCATGCTTTGTTATTTCTTTGATATGCTATTGGGATAATAATTTTCATTACCTGGAAACGTTAAAATATCCACTTAAAACCTGTTAATTAAAACTTGAGTCCAAGAAGAATTACAAGACCACCAAATACGTGAGCACCAATAGACTTAAGTAATAGGTCATCGTTGCTTATGTCAGGAGGGGAGAGATCTACTACTTGTAGCTGCTCTGTACAATTATTAGACACACCGCTTGATGTCTTGACCTAATGGCAGTTCTTATTTTCCTGTCTCTGTTGTATTTGAGATGGTTATGGCTATGTTACCGCCAGGTGCTGACATGCATGGCAATTTTGCAAATGAAGATTTAAAAAACAAAAGAGAGAATAAGAAACTCCAGATACACAGCCCCTGAACAGGCACGACCCTTTTTCTCTGAAAAGAGAAAATAAATTCGTTGGAAAGAAAACTATTTTTACCAATTTGGTGAACTTAAAACGGTAAGGAGAGAAAGCTATAGGACTGCTGTGAACTCTGCTGTGTTACTAGGTTCCAGTCTCACTGCATGCTGCAGGGATCCAAGTGTCAACCTGGTGGGTCTGGAGCTTGCAACTTCATTCTACAAGAAAACAATCTAAAATGCACGCACTCACGTTTTCTGGGGTTGCTGGGGTTTAAGGGAGATCCAAAGAGGACCATAACGGTATAACTTGAAAGCAACAAAAGCAAAATCAAGAGTCATTCCTTCTTAATTCAAAACCAGCCACTCACATCACAGTTCTGAGGAAATGTGGTAGGACTTAGACTTGCCTGACCCAGATGGCTCTTCAATGGGGCAATAACACCACTGCAAAGATGTGGGTTAAGCTTCTCTGGCAGAAAGCATTCTGAGTGTGGGACAGTGACTGTATAATCTAACACTGGGAAAGGCTGCACTGAGCCCAAAGCCACCTGGGTTCACATATAAACACAGAGCGGGCCTTTTCATTAAAGTCCTTCCTACACTTCTAGTTAAACTAAACAAAATCTTTGGAATTTTTACCCTCCTCTTCTATATAAGCTGATAAATCACATTCACGCTGCCTGTGTGAGTCTTCATCATCATGTAAGGATTAACGTTCTGTGGTAATAGTCACCTTAAAAATACTTTATACACGTAGTTCCCTCCAGTTTGTGTCTGCACAGCTAGACCGTTTATACAGTACTGTACATTCTCACTTCCCAGTGATTAGACTGCACTGGAAATCAGAGGCTTGTAACAGAACATGCAGCACATCTTGCAAGTTAAGTTAGAGGGAGTGGGAAGTACACCTACTCTGCTTATCATTCCTTTCTTCTATTTACCCACTTCACTCCCCAAAACACGCTTGCAGTACTTGATGCAAGCTGAACAAACACTGTAGACATCAAAATGTTTCTGGTTCATGTATGGTATGAGTTACTTGTGCCAAACAAATCCACCAAAGCATAATTACTCTTTAAACAAAGTAATTACTCATACTCAAATAGTACTGAGTTAAGTGCTGTCTGGATTACTTCTTAAATAAACCAATGGTGTGTAATACTCTTGTCTCAGAAAGAGAGCTGTTTGATGTTTTATATAGGACATCATGTTGCTTTAGTTTTTTTCCTCTTGGCTTCAGCATTCCCATCATTCTCATACGCCTCGTTTCTGCATTCTTGTTTCCCAACCAGTGACCAAGCACAATAACACATAGTCTTCCACTGTCCAGTTTTTCAGTATAATAACTTTTCCTATATTAAGAAAAATTACATAAACATCTTATTCAGAAATTGAGAAATTAGATATACATCTAATAACACCTGCGGTTGTGAAGAGCTACAGTCACTAGAACATACCTTATTGCAGAGGTGGCAAACACCTGTCCGTTAGATCCTATGCTCAGAACAATAATTGAGGCTACTACCACAATTAGATCTGTGTTTAAAAAAAAAAAAAAAAAAGTATCAAATGTTAGCTCTCAGAACTGAAAACACAACAGAGGGAAAGCACTTCAAAAAAAAGAAATGAATTGAGCTGAAATTTGAAGGGGCAATAAGTTATAGTTTCACATAAAAAAAAAAAAAAAAAAAACCAAAACAAAACACAAAAAACCCCCAACAATTACTATAGTTTCTTTCATGATGAATTTAATAATGGAAATTTTAAAGATCCTGACAGATCAGGCAGCTACCCACAAAACCAATAAAGGCAAAGGCATGTGGACACCCTAGAAATGAATCTACGTTTTGGCTCAAGGCTCTTGATTTAAGAGGGAAAGTAAGGGTTTGTTTCGATCAATAATGAAATGCATGAAGTATCAGATGCATACACACACACACACACACGTTTAGTTTAAAAATTGTATCCAAGCTGTAAAACCAAGTTTTCAAAGTTTAGGGAACTGTCAGAACAAAGGTTGCCTAAAAAGAATCAGAGTTGTTGGTTTAGTTTGTAATACAGTCTTTAATTGTATGAAAAAATAATTGTTTCCAGAGTTTCTCTTTTTTTTTTTTTTTTTTCCACAGCTCTGCAGTTTACACAGTTCCAGCTTTATACAATGCAAATGATGGACTGTATTCACAGTGCCAGCATCCCTTATTTTCTCTTTTCCTAGTTCAGTGAACAGGTCTATTACTTTAATTATTGAACATTAATCTAACTTTACTCTGTGAAGACATTTTATTAATTTCCTCCTGGGCATTTCTGTGGCAATCCTATTCAGAGCATGCAAATGCTTCACTTTCAAATACTAACCAGAAAAAAAAAAAAAAAAAAGCAGAATGAGGAAAAGTTTTGGTAAATTTTCCTTGCCAGTTTTAAACAGGCAGTACTTTATTCTTCAGAGCATTTAACATTATATAGCACTTCAAAAAAACCCAGTGCCTGCTGACTTCACTTGCAGCTGTGAGAGCTCAGAACCTCTGTAACCTGACTTCAAAGTTTTCATTTGGACATCCAGAAAATGAGGCACACTTGTGAAAACTCATTTAAATAACTTGCCACGGAGTTTCTGTGCGATGCCGAGGCAAGATGCAGGATAGAATCCAGCTTCAGAAGCAACACCAGTTGCCTTCAACAAGGGTATTTTTATTCCTCTCCTTTAAACATTCTCCTGCCTCATTCACAACCATGTCGTTGCTGCAACATATATTGCAGCAGTTCTACAACCAACAGTATTCTTTATTCTCTGACTTGGATTAATTTTCCTGATCAGTCTGATTTTTGCTGTAAAAGAAGGATTCCTCCCTAAAGTGTAGCACTCAATCAGTTTAAAGACATTACTACAATTGGACATTTATGAAAATTCAAATAAATATAGGGAGGGATAAGTTAAGGCTACAGAAAGAGCTTCCATTTTGGGATAATCTTCACTTTTGAGTACTCGAGCTTCCAAATTTTTTATGCTGTTCCTTTATCATGTATGTCTGTGAACAAACACTTGGAAACCCTCAGAATTTAGGGAGGGTTTTCTTCCCATACCATCATAATGCAGATCTTTGCCCTTAAGCAAACGATGCACCCGATGTCCTCACTAATTATCAGGTGTATACATACTCATCGGATGAGCAGCACTGAAGGAGGAAAAGACTCACACTTAGGAAATGAGTTTCAATCGGGTAGTGACAGTAACATAGATTTTTTTGTTTGTACTTTCTGCTTTTCTCAAAGTGTGCTCTACATGGTAGATGTACTTCATTTTTTCCCTAGAAAAAACTTGTTCTTCTATCACTGCTTCTTCTCTGTTCCTACTTTTCATGCTGGTTTCCAATCTTTAGGCTTCTCATACTAATGCCAGTTTACTGGTCCAAACATTTTACGCCCTAGGTCTTCAGCATATCCTTCTGCCCTGTCACCTTTCAATCCCACATATTTTCAGCCCTTATCCCTTCAACCTCCTGCCTGCTTGTCACTCTTATTATACATCCCTCTCGCAAGCCCTTACATCAGCATCCATTCTCCCGTCATTTCATTGATCCCAGTCCATTCCTCCCACCGCAGCACTTCACCTCAGAATTTGAGTTTGGTATCTTCCCTCTCCATGTGCCCTGGGCAGTTTCAGGAAGAGCAGTATAAACCTAAAATCAACAGATTTTCCACTTCCAGCCCCAGCATTGCCACTCAGAGAAACCTGACATTTGCCTTGTGTAGGCTCCCTGCAGACTGAATCTTTGAAGAACATAAAAGCATTCTCTGGCAGGATGTTTCAAGCATAAACAACCTACCAATTTTTCACAGGCTTGTTAGTCAGCCTGGAGTTGATTTTCAGTGACAATCAAAAAGCTATTTTCTTGTTAAGTTTCAAGTAGCTGCTTCAAAGTGTGGAAGTGCTAGTGCTTCTCCATAAGAAATTGCCAGAATTGCCTTTTTCAGGAACAGCTTAAACATTTTGCATGAAATGTCACCACAAGACTCAAACTGAAGCAGACACTTGGCATGGAAAATATCAGGATAAAGAGCCAACATTTGTTTAAATAACTTTTTCAACTCTAACAAGCATTGGTATTTAGATTAATATTACATTAGTATTTATGTTAGGCATTTTTTTTTTTTTTTTTAAAAAGTGTCAGGAAACCTTGGTAATTTTAAGAAATTGAATTCCAGTAAACTATAAACAATATGTGGATATCCTTCTCAAACATTCTACCTACTTATATGTTTGCAAACATGTCTATACATACATGAGGTGTAGAGAGACAGAAATGACACAGCATCTTCTATAACATATACGCCCTACACATCCAGATGACAGACTTCTATAAATCACATTCCCTGCCGTTTAGTGCATGTAGTACACAGCTTTGAAAATCTTGTCCACTGTTAGTCCACATTCCCCATGGCTTACTTGTATGTTCTGAATCCTTGAGAAACTCTAAACAGCTGTCATTTTTACCTAAAAAAAATCAGCTTGCCAGTGAAATATCACTTAGTTATGCATAAACTTCAGCAGAGGACACAGCAACACCTATAATGCAGCATACCTGAGTATTGTGGGTTTTTTAGCAAATTCCTGACTTCTTCCTAATGGTCTCACAAGTTTACTTTCTAGAATGCAATTATCAGCATTTTGATTAAAAGCAATTAATCCTTTCTAAATTTAAAACGGTAAAAGTATTTGCATTTTAATTTTTAGCTGCTGTAGCATTTTACAGAATGCAAACAGCCCTCAGCTTGCAGGTGTGTTCTTAGTAGTCTGAAGATGATGTCCATAAGGACTTAAATTACACAGATTATATGCACATATTTGAATTTGATTTACATCACATTCTTTTGTGCTGAACTTCTGCGTTTTATCAGCACTTCATAGATTACATTTATCGGAGGTACTGGAGCTTTACATACCCGGTGGTGATGCTTTTTCAGAGCTGTATACATAACCAGTTAAGAGTGCTCATAAAGTTCTATTGTCCTTTACTTAAGGACAATATTAGATGGACACAAATGTGTGGACTCATGACTTTAGATGGACACACATACGTGGACTCATGTCTTTACACCAGTGACTTATGTCCCCCTTATGTCTTTCAAACTGCATGCTGTCAAAACCGGGAGAAACAAAAGTTAATTCACGAATTGGTTCTTTGTGACATTTTCTGCGACAATAACAAAAGGATAAAAGAGGTTGTGAAAGGATATTCTCTTGATTTTGCTTGTGCTTGGTACCTGCCTTTCATAAAACCCTAACTGGGCTGGGATTTTCAGAAGCATTTAGCTCCTAACTTAACCCTACTGAAATAGTAAGTAATGGAAGGGTTAAATCAATATTTAGGAAAGGTATCACTATTGCTGCTGCCATAATACATGAGCACCACACACTCTTTAAACAGGCTCGTTCTGTGAACTAGGGAATGAAGAAGCATGGAGAGACAAAGTGATTTTTCTAGAGATTCTTGGCACGCTGAGAATGAACCCGATCTATGCCTCTGACAGGTTCTTTATAGAACTGTGTTTTCTCACGCATGTAATCACCTATAAGCTGTCTGCAAATAGGAGATCAACTAGGCTAAATTTAGTAAATGTACCTAAGAAATAAAAAATATTGATTTACAAGGTAGAGAAGTTGTATGATTTTCCATCTTAGATAAAATTTTAAAAGACTATTCAAGAAATAGTGTGTCCTATCTTTACATTTTCCTTCCCCGGTTATAAAAGTTGCATATTAACATACTATTTTATGAAACATGGAATGCAATAATATTAAACAAGTTTATAAAAGAAAGTAATAACTAGGCTTGACTACTAAATCTCTTTCTGGTAACAAGCACCAAAATTATCTCTATTTAGAATTAAACAGGGGAAAAAAGGAAAATGAATGGGAGAAAGTAAAGTTCAAAATTGCTACCCAAGTTGAACTTTATAAGAATTAATCCAAACTTTAGTTTGGACAAAAAACACATAAAAGAAAGATTTCTGATATCAAAGGCATTTCCATGATATTTTCTAACATTAAAATAAAGATTTTTGTATTCATGCAAAAATAAAATGAATGCCTTAATCTTTACATTCTGTTCTAATGCTTTAATTTCTTTTTTCTAGTGTCTGTATTTTATTCTTGTTGATTTTAAAATGATAGGATGAGTCAGTATGATTCTATCATTCACAGAACATGTATTTCCCAAGTTTAGCTACTTGGATGAGTGTAGACACAGTTCCATCTGCATTTGATATGTAAAAACAAGTCTTGACTTTAAATGTATTGTATTCTCTAGGGAAATTTTAAATGCAAAAGCTGTACTAATACGTTTGAATACACAACACCTGTAGTCATTCTTATATTTTCTTAACAAAACCCACTGTATCCTCTCCAAGGGCTATACAAACATTAATTTTTACTGTGGTAGATGCACAATACCAGTAAGCAGAACTACTATCAAGTTGAAATCAGAGTTTAATGGAACTGCCACATTTTCTCCTGCACCTGTGTACTATAATATACCTACCTAAGAAGCATTTCTTAACTGAAAGAGAAGTCAAGAACATGATTATGAGAAAAAAAATTGCCTGTAGGCTTCATGGTTAGATCTTAAAACTAGATCAGCTTCAAAAGCAGCTCAGGAATTTGTTTGTATGCAGAGCAACACTTCTTTCTCAATAACCCAAAACTGAGTGCAATATCTTGTCACATTATTTACTACCCACATCTAGATGTATAACAGAATGTGTTGTTTCTTGAGTTTTTGCACCAAGTTTCATAAAGTTACAGATGGTTAAGGAAACATCAGCTCATTCTCTCCCCTTTTCACCACTCCCACTTTTCCTCTATTTAAAACTCAGTGAGTTGATGTTTGAGTAATGTAAAATTCGCAGCTCTACTGGAGTCTATATAAAATCACAGGTTAAAACAGAAACACTGATTTTATGGTCTACTACAGTTTTGCCCAATCACCACCTTTTATTAATCCCTCACTGTTCCACAGGTTCTACACCTCTCCCTAAACTGTCTCCTACTCCAGAGATGCTACCCACAGTAGTTCCTCAAACCAACTAAAATTGCTTAACGTTAGTACTATCCAGGGTAATTTTTTCTGAGTTATACTTTGCACATTTCCATGTTTTTCCCAATTTATACTCACACTTTTCTGTTCAAAATCTTGTCATTTTTCTCCAATTACACAAGTAGATTTAGTAAAGTTTTCTTTCCTTTACAGTTTTGCCTTTCTTAAGCTGATGTTTGCTTGTGTCTCACAGTTGTATTTTAAACGTTCAGTTCTAGCAATCCTTAAAGAAGACATTGCATAGTTTCACAAAGCAGATAAATGCTTGAGTGATAGACATAGGTCAGAATTGCAATATGGTCTCTGCAGTAGTTGACGCCTTTACTTGAAAATGGATGATAATAGCAAAGTTAAGGGAAAAAGAAAAAAAAAAAAAAAAAGAAAAAAAAAAAAAAAAGAGTTTAAATCTTACCGATAATCGATATTGGCTTTCTGGCAAACCGTATTCTTCCCTGGAAGCCAACATACTTACTCCTGCATCCTGCAGACCACAATCGAACCACATATTCAGCACCAAAAAACACAACCAGAACTATTTCCTATCAGAATTAAAAAGAAAAAATATCAGTTTTTTTCATTAAAAGACAGACTACAGTTTTCACATCTAATTTATTCCTGTGACTAATACAAATGAGCTTGTTTAGATGAAAGATGCGATAAAAAGGATTGAGCCTAATCCGTTAACTTTTTATATGCATACACCAGTCACTATGTAAAAGGGAGATATAATCTGTTCCTGAATGTGATTTGAATGAATAAAAGGATGGTTTAAGCTCCATTCCATCAGTATATCATAAGGAAAAACACAATATTCTTCTTTTATTTCTTTACAAAACTTAAATTTTTTAAAAAAATAAGGAATGAAGGTACAAGAATATAATTCATAAAACTAACATGTATATGAAACATTTCTAGATCATTAAACAATTTATAAACATAAAACCAGAAAGTGAAATGTCAACCTTTGCATGTTCAAAATAGAATCGTAGAATATCTCAAGTTGGAAGAGACCCATAATGATCATCAAGTCCAACTCCCTGCTCCTTGCGGGACTACCTAAAACTATATCATACGACTAAAGACTGTCATCCAGATGCTCCTTGAACTCTGTCAGGCTTGGAGCTCCCTGGGGAGCCCATTTCAGTGATGGACCACCCTCTTAGTGAAGAACATTTTCCTAACGTCCAACCTGAACTTCCCCTGACACAGCTTCATGCCATTTTCTTGTGCCCTATTGCTGCTCATCAGAGAGATCAGCACCTCCCCCTCCACTGCCCACCTTGAGGAAGTTGTAGACTGCAATACGGTCACTCCTCAGCCTTCTCTCCTCCAAGCTGAACAAACCCAATGACCTCAGTCACTTCTCAGAAGTCTTTCCCTCGAGGCCTTTCACCATCTTGGTGGCCCTCCTCTGGACACACCCTAGTAGTATGATGTCCTTCTTATACTGAGCCATCCTAAACTGCTCAAGGTGAGGCAAAAACAGTGCAGTCTACAGTAGGACAATCACCTCCCTTGACCAGCTGGCTATGCTTTGCTTGATGTACCCCAGGACACAGTTGGCCCTTTTGGCTGCCAGGGCACACTATTGACTCATATTCAACTTGTCATCGACCGAAAACCCCAGAACTTTTCCACAGGGCTGCTCTTCAGCCTCTTGTCCCTCAATTTCTGTGTATGTATAACCAGGATTGCCCCATCCCAGGTGGAAAATCCAGCACTTGCTCTTGTTAAATTTCATACACTTGGTAATTGCCCAGTTCTCTAGTCTATCCAGATATCTCTGTATGGCCTCTATACCCTCAAGGGAGTCCACAGCTCCTCCTAGTTTAGTAAACTTAGTTGGCAAATTTACTTAATGTACATTTGATCCTGCATCCTGATCACATCGCCCTAAAGTTGAGCCCTGGGGAACCTCACTGATGACTGGCCACCAGCCTAATGTAACCTCATTTACTATAACCCTTTGAGCCCAACCCATTAACCAGTTGCTCATCCAGTGTATTATGGACTCGTCTAGCTGTGTGCTGCATGGTTTATCCAGAAGAATACTGTGACAGACAGTACCAAAAGCTTTGCTAAAATCCAAACCCACCACATCTACTATCTTCTCTTGGTAAACTATGGGTGACTTTGTCATAAAAGGAAATTAAGTTGGTTAAGCAGGACTTTCCCCTTGTGAACCCATGCTGGCTATGACCAATGACTGCATTGTCTTTCAAGTGTTTTTCAGTAACTCCTAGAACCTTCTCCATAATTTTACCAGGCACAGAAGTGAGACTGACAGGCCTATAATTACCAAGGTCTTACTTCTTATCTCTCTTGAAAATTGGGACAACATTTGCCAACTTCCAGTAGACTAGGACATCTCCAGACTCCCAAGACCATTGAAAAATAATGGAGAGAGGTCCCACAATAACATTGGCCAGCTCTTTCAGTACCCTGGGATAAATCCCATTGGGCCCCATCAATTTATGTGCATCCAGCCGGAGCAGCAATTCTCAAACAAGTTCAGGATCAGCTGGGAGTTTATCATACCCCAGTCATGGTCTTCCAATAAAGGGCTCCAGGGTTCCTAGGGCCCATCATCAGTGTTGAAGACAGAGGTGAAGAAGGCATTAAATCCTATCACAGAATCACAGACTGATTTGGGTTGGAAGGGACCTTAAAGATCATCTAGTTCCAACCCCCCTGCCATGGGCAGGGACACCTTCCACTAGCCCAGGTTGCCCAAAGCCCCGTCCAACCTGGCCTTGAACCTTTCCAGGGAGGGGGCAGCCACAGCTGCTCTGGGCAACCTGTGCCAGTGTCTCACCACCCTCACAACGAAGAATTTCTTCCTTAGATCTAATCTAAATCTACCTTCTTTTGGTTTAAAACTGTTAGTCCTTGTCCTATCCCTACACTCCCTGATACACTCCCCATCTTTCCTGTAGCCCCCTTTAAGTCCTGGGAGGTCACTCTAAGGTCTCCCCAGAGCCTTCTCTCAGCCTGTCCTCATAAGGGAGGGGCTCCAGCCCCCGATCATCTTCGTGGTCTCCTCTGGACACACTCGAGCAGGTCCATGTCTTTCTTATGTTGGTGCTCCCAGAGCTGGACCCAGCACTGCAGGGGGGGGAGTTGGTGTCTCACGAGAGCAGAGTAGAGGGGGAGAATCCCCTCCCTTGACCTGCTGCCCACACTTCTCTTCATGCAGCCCAGGATACAGTTGGCCTGGGCTGTGAGTGCACATTGCTGGCTCATAGTCAGTCTTCCATTCACCAATACACCCAAGTCCTTCTCCGCAGGGCTCCTCTCAATCTGCTCTTCACCCGGCCTGTGTTTGTGTTTGGGATTGCCTTGACCCATGGGCAGGACCTTGCACTTGGCCTTGTTGAACTCCATGAGGTTTGCAGAGGCTGCCTCTCCAGCCTGTCCAGGTCCCTCTGGATGGCACATCCCTTCCCTCTGGCATATCGACCGCTTTGTCTTCACTTTGTCTATATCCCTATTTGTGAAGTGACTGACCTCATCAAGCAACAGCCCAGTGCTATCTCTGATTCTCCTTTTGCCATTAACATATTTTTAAAAGCCCTTTTTATTGTCCTTCACAGTGCTGGTCAGCTTGAACTCTAACTGAGCTTTGGCCAGGCAAATTTCCTCTCTACCACGGTGAACAGCATCTCTGTAGTCCTCCTGTGTCGCCTGTTCTTACTTCCAATGTCCATACACTTTCCTTTTTTGCCTTAGTTCTAGAAGATCCCTGCTCAGCCAAGACAGCCTTCTGCCCTACTTGCTTGACTTCCAACACTTTGGAATTACCTGCTCCTGTGCTCTTAAGAGAAGCTCTTACAAAGTGACCAACATTCATGGATACCAATACCTTCAAAAGCAGATTCACAGAGAACGTTACTAACTCTTTCAGCTGCCTGAAGTCTGCTCTCCCCATATCCAGGATCAACAGTTTGCTGGCAGTTTTTCTCCTGCCACCAGCTACTGAAACTCAGCAGCTTCATGATCACTGTGACCAAGACAGCCACCAATCACCACTTTGTCCACAAGTCCCTCTCTGTTTACAAACAACAAATCTAAGAGGGCATCTTTGCTCGTCAGCTAACCAAGAAGTTATCTTCAACACGCTTCAGAAATTTCCTGGTCCTGTTTCTTCCGCTGTATGATATTCCCAGTTGATGCCTGGGAAGTTAAAATCACCCATAAGGACAAGGGCAGCTGGTCTAAAGATATTCCTTAATTCCTTGTAGAATAATTAATCGGTGTCATCGTCCTGGCTGGGTGGTTGACAGTGGACTCCCACAACAACATCCTCTTTACTTGCTTTCCCCGTCATCCTTACCCAGAGGCTCTCAACTGTGTCATCACCAACTCTAAGTGCCATGCAATCCAACCCCTCCTTTACACACAGCACCACCCCTACACCTTGTCTTCCCTGCCTATCACTCCTGAAGATGCTACAAACATCCATCATGGCACTCCAGTCACCGGATGCATCCCACCAGGTTTTGCTTATGCCAGTGATGTCATACCTCTGGGACTGGGCCAAAACTTCTAGCTCCTCTTGTTTATTTCTCATGCTGCGCACATTAGTACAGAGACACTTTAAATATGCTCCAGTGTACTCAGCACATCGTGGAGCGGACTGAAGGACCTCTCTAGCACACTGCCTCCCAAACATTGGCATGACACTCCCAGGCTTATCTTTAGCAAGTCTGGTTTTATCCCTTTCCCCTTCAAATCTAGTTTAAAGTTCTTTCAATGAGCCCTGCTAACTCCCGTGCAAAGATCCTTTTCCTCCCTTGAGATGAGTGCCCCCCGTCTATCCCCAGCAGGCCTGGTGTCCTGTAGACCTACCTGTGATCGAAAAAACAAAAATTCTGCCAGTGACATCAGTGTCAGAGACAGGTATTGATCTGCTGGGTCTTCCTGTTTCTTCCCTCATCACTCCCTGGAACTGGAAGGATAGAGGAGAACACTACTTGTGCTCCTGATCCCTTAACCAGTCATCCCAAGGCCCTGAAGTCTCTCGTGATTGCCCTTGGACTTCTTGTAGCAGCTTCACTGCTGCCTACCTGATAAAATCAATAATGGATAATAACCTGAGGGCCATACCAGGGTAAGAAGTTTACTCTTTGCATCTGCCCCAGGGAGGCAGCAGACTTCCCTCAGGAGTGGGTCAGGTCTGCATATTGGGCCCACTCTGCAGCCTGACACTTGGGGGACACCACGTTCCCACCAGAGCTCTGTCTGGGGAGCTGTGTCACTCACGGCGGGTGCAGAGTTTAGAGAGGACACAGCCTTCTGCCAGGCTGGTACCACTGCTTGAGACAGCAGAGCTCCAACGCCCTTCCCGCACACCAACTGCCGTGCCACGTGCTGTTTGCCCACCCTGCTCACTAGCGGTCCCCAGGGGTTTCTTTTTGAGGGGGGTTGAGGCTCAGCCTGCACCCAGGTCTCATCAGACGCTACGGCACAAGCTGTAGGCTCTTGGCAGGTCTCTCAGCTACCTCTGAGGCTCCCCTAGTTCAGGACCCCCCCACTGTGCACCACAACGGACCTGCAGATCCTGCCGGTACGGGAGCTGCTCACCTTGGCGACTGAGGCGAGCAGTACATATACATTCTATAAAATAAATGAATGCTATACATCTTAATATCACTTTCCTCTAAGGCACAATACCAAAAAGCACTCGTGCATAACCAAGGATCAGTATAGTCTGAGATACTTCTAAAGATAGCAGATTAGTATAGATCACAACATGGTCAGATTTGTTGAGATCTTTGTTCCTTCCTTTCTTGTTTTCCTCCCCCACTGCAACATGCTAGCATAACCAAAATACAGCTTCTAGGCTTTGTTCCAACCCAAACTGTATCCAGTAACTCAGAGTCACCAAACACCTACTACATAAATTATGGCTTTGGAAAATATTTAGATTTTAACTTAAACATCCTTGCAATCTGCACCTGGGGAATTCTAAAGCACCCAAAGAGTGAACGCACTTAAATCACAATTTTCACTGAATAACAATACCAACAGCTCTTTAAAACTGACATTCTGAATGGTTGAAGAGACCAAAATATTTCAAAGCTGAAAAACAGATAAGAAAAAACCGCTACACTAATATGTAAAACTTCACGTCAATTTTGATTTTTAACACAGTTAGGTTAACATTTCTGTACTCACTTCTACCTCCTTGTTTTGTCTGGAATGAGAACCAAGAAAATATGCACAGTCTTCCTCTGTTTTTATGGCACTTTCAGCCTGACTAAAACCAAGGATTAGTAGAAAGCTAAGAATGTTTACAGCACAGTTTCAAGGCAGAAGCACAAGAAAGTACACAGCAAATTAGCTCCACAAGTTTGATTTTTTTTAAAATTAATGTATTATCTAGAGCTTCTGCAAGTAATACTTCTAAGTTGGTGGGCTGTCTAAATGCAAACATTTATTCAAGCCTAAGAGTCAAAGCACAATTCAAGAGCAATCTTCAAAGGAAAACCTTGCATTTCAGGAATCTTGCAAAATGCCCTCTCACTTATTAAATTGCCTACATTTTTAGCAGGTTCCTGGTATCATCACTCAGTAGCACTTGTCTTCAAGTCTTTTACTAAGGATCTCTTATTTCCACCAAAGGAAGCAGAACACTGTCTATATAGACCTAATAGACCAGCTGGAGGAGTAGCACTGAAGCTTTGCAGTAGACTGAGAAGTCTTGAGCACTTCTTTCTGTAATTAGGCAGAAAGCTATACCAAAGCTTGACCTGAAAGAACATTTCTGAAGCAGAGTTCCACGTCCTTATCTGCAAACTCAGAAATATATGTGTTCAGAGTCTTAGAAGAAGAAACACAACTAGAAAGCATAGCTTCTGTGATGTTGTTGACAGGGTTGTAACTTACCCTTTGACAAGGGAAGATATCCACAGCATTTCAACTGAAAACAAACATGCCACACAAAATGGTATCAAAAGCATGCTTCTGCCACTCAGTGGCAGTTTATTCAGTCTCGATCCTAACAGACAGCACTGATGGCAGTGGAAGAATCATTTCTATAGAAACTGCAGATTAGAATCATTGGGACACTTAAATACAAAACTGTGTGGAAGGGAGACAAGCAGATAAGTGCTGAGGAAGCCCAAACTTCTTAGATGTAGGTTATTCCTTGAATATCCTCTGACAGTACCTTTAAAAGCTAAAATTAAAATTATATCTGTCCTGAAGTTATTTGATTCTCAAGGCAAATTCCAGAATCTATGATTTTATTTCAGCTACCAACAACCCATCTTGGTTACACCCAGGAAACTCTGCTGAAGTCAATAAGGTTGCACAGTCTATGGAAAGGAAAAATAAATTGTTGACAAGAAGGAGGAAGAAGAAGGAATAAAGAGGAACCTACATCTTCAATAAATTTGAAATTAATTACTGATTTCAGTTCATTTTGTCCTGGACAGGTGTCCACATTACCAAACCCACAGCAATTAACACATTTGTTGGCAGTCTCAGACAGGCCAAAGACCAAAAGAGCATGGAAACTGGACAAATATCACAGCATTATAGGTGGTCCTTCCAAAAAAAAGAAAAAAAAAAAAAAAGATTATGAAACTTCCACTGTTTTTGTGTATACTTCTAACGAAAAATAGAAGACATCCATTTCCAGGGCTGTCAAGGCTGATCAAGCTTCACCTCACTAAATTCACCTTTAAAAAAGCCCTAACCTGCTTCCTTTTCCTCCTATACACATGAACACTTTTCAGAACCTTAAATTTATTGCCTCACATTTACCTGCTGGTAAAGAAAAAAAGAACCCACCAATTTTGTGGAAAGTCAAAAATAATACTTGTTTACACTGAAATGTCAACAAAAAATGGCGAGGGGTTGTTGTGGACAAAACATGAACCAGACAAAATCTGCAAAAAAACCCTTGAAAATTAAACAGTACACCAAATGCGCTCCTGATGACTGACATCCATCTGTGTGTCAGTTTGAGATCTTTCTCCAGCTTTCTGAAATTTTCCAGAACCCTTGCTTTCAAAATGGGATTATACCCACATGAATCACGCAAAACCTTTTTTATTTAGGCTTCCAGGAGTATTTTTCCCCTTCTCCTGCAAGTGGTGAAGAAAGAAATACATGATGGAAGATTCTCAGCAGATTTCATAAATTTGGAAAGCCATTTGGCTTCAACAGAAAACCAGGGATAAACTCCTCTAATGAAACCAAAAGAACGAATAAGAACAAACCATTACATCAAAAAAGTAAGAGCCACATCAGGCTTGATCAAAATAGAGCTAATAAATATCCTTGGCTACTCTATCCAGCAATCACCTTTGAGTGTCAGCGCTTCATTTTTCTCAGCAACCCTTCTCTGAACTCCTACGAGGAAAGAAAGGGAAAGAAAAGCTGCATGTCCTTTTGAACAGAACAGCTGCCGTAAACTGTCAGGACATTTGCCGTGACCCGTTGAAGGATCACAAGGCAAATATGGAAAAACACAGAGCATCAGTCTGTGTCCGGGGCACTCAACCTGCTCCAGAGGCACAGCCAGAGCCACAATGTATTGACAAATGTACCAGTGAGAGGGTCTTTAGGCAGCGCTGCAACTCGAATTATCTTCCAGGAAGCAGAGCACAAAGTAAGGAAACTACAGGACAGACCAGATACTTCATGCTCCTGTGTTAGTCTCTTCCTCTTTTATTAGTCGTAAAGGATACTCTTGGCAATTCAAATTGCCACAGTAATACTAGGGAAAGCATTTAACATGCAGTAACTGCTTATCCACTGTAAAGAACTGACATGTAATATAATTACTGATTTTTTCACTGGGCTGGTACTATCTAATATCTCTGCTAAAGTCAGTAGGAGCATCCCATTATTCTGTGCTTGTCCCTGTTGCCTAGGAAAAAAACTCCGAAAAACACATCTATAATATTCTTTGGCCATCAGGTGGAAGCCCTTAACTCATTTCATCTTCATATTTTTCTTCCTTTTACTTAAGTCTAGCCACTGCATAAGTCTTTTCCCCCCCCCCCAAATTAAAACATTAAAAAATACATAATCATGTTTATGCTATTTTTAGCATAACTCTATTTTACTGATTTTCTTAAAAATATTAAAAAAATAAACTTAAAGTAAAAGATGTATGCAAATAACTTCCATCCGTATCTAATAAAATCGGTCAACTAAGAAACTTTTGTGGAAAAGCCATCAACTTCTACCCAAGAATGTCATTGATGACCGAATTAAAAAAATACTCACATTAACACCAAAAATCAACATTTTATACAGGAGCATGTGTAAATGAAATATATAGCCTGGAATTTACAATATGTTCCAGTATGGTTATGGATAACTGCATGGGGGAAGCAGGAGAAGGGAAGGAGTTCGGCTGGAGTGATTAAAGTGCACACATGAAAAAGACGAGTATTTTCTCAGCTGCAGCTGTGTTTTAGGTGGAGAGCACACACAAGGCTCTCTTCACTTTTTTTATTGGAATATTTAGGTGCTCGGGTAAAAGGAGGAAGTGGGATGGCTAAATGAATAGTGTGTGCTCACGAAGATTCAATCAAGGAATGGCAGCTCAAAACAATGAAGCCTCAGAAGCAGGCATAAAGGTTTAATAGTCCAAATGTTTGCACACGTGTACTTATGTCCAAAATTTAATCTGATAACCTGTCTTCAAGGTTTTCCAGTCCTTAGAGTTGAAAATGTCAGTTTAGTGACCTGTTTAGCTTAATAGTTACTCAAATGCTATGAAAACCTACTGAAACTGAAAATACTTATTTCCTACCATCATGCTTGCTCTTGTAAAGATGAGAGACATCATATGTGAAAATAAAATACCCGATATATGGAAGAAAAGATGACAGTCACTGCTAAGTGTCCTATAGTACCATTAGCTTATTCAGACTCACATCTCTTAGATGAAACCAATGCACTTAATGTTTAAAAGTCTGTTGTTTGAATACAAATGGATTTGTTTTACATTTCTTTTAAAAATGTTTGCATGCACGCACGCCTGATAAATATGCTGAATTTGTTGACTTCATACCAGGAGTATCTTTATCTTCCAGTTTATCGACATTTTCTGTTTCCTATACAGAATGAAGTTGAATGCTCTGAGGGAAGCAAGTGGTGCTCTAGTCACTTCACCTGTGACAACCACCATTCAAGTGAGCTGGGTGAGTAGAAGAGGAAGACTTACTTTTTAGTTCTATTTAGGCAGGCAACATTTTTTCTACCAAAAAAAAACCAAACCAAAAACAAAACCTACAATCTCAATTATTTTTGAACAGGACTTTTTTCTAGATTCGCTTAATTCAGAAAGATACCACTAAGGAAACACAATCAAATAGTGTTTCAAGAAGATTCAAGAAGTTAGTGCCCAAAGTTCTTCATTTCTCTGTAGATCCACCAGTACCTGACAAGAGCCTTCCAGCTCCCCAACAGCATGTCTTAAAGCCTGACCTGAAGGGACCACCTCTGATAGGAGGGGAAGGGTTTAGCTTTGCTCCTGGAGTGGAATCTATCCAATGTGAATATCCACTTTGGAACTGTAAATAATCATATCCATGTTTCTTGACCTTTTGATTTGGGAGGGTCTCAAAATTTTGAGGAGAGGAAGTGGAAAAATCCTGCATATACCTCTCCACTTACTCTCAAGTAAGAAATGTTTCTCTAGTCTCTTGGGCCACATTCTGAAACCACTTTGCACAGAAGACTCTATAGAGCTAGAGTGAATAAAATTTGACCGAGGATATTATGAGCTGGCCCTTTGTTAATCCATCTCATCCACACTTACTGAACAATGATTTCTATCTAATATAGTTGAAAAGCACACAGCAGTCATCCAACACATGTTCTGTACTGAGTTAGGGCAACCCACAAGGAAATATAACCCACAAGAATAACTATATTATAATTCCCATTGAGAAGCCTGATAGTTACATTTGATTCCAGAAAGACTACGGCAACCCAGCAAGATCACTTAGAAGACAACTTAAACTTACGGAATGTGTTGAGAGACTCGTGGACTCAAATGTTTTCCTAATATGTTTAATGTATGAAATAATATTCCATATCTATTTTAATAATGATTTGTATTGTAATAATATAATATTCCTGATCTAATTTTTCATCTTGGCACAGACCAGCAAGAAGCTCAGAACGAAACAAGAATTCTCCCTCTTGCTTTCTCTCTCACAGGTTTACAAAGAATAAAAGAACAGACCAGAAGCTTTTGAGTCATGTGGTTATTTTTATTCAGATGTATTCTACCCTAACACAGTCTGACTCTTCCATAGAATAAAAGAAAGAGTGTATTTTTTCTACTGAAGCAGTTTACCTGCCAGTGTTGGGGACTGGACACCTCTTTAACACCTACCGTTACACAGGCAATATACACGACACAAATATCACAAAATGCCACTAAATATTACGGGACCTACTCTGCATGCCATAATCTGTAAGAGATCCATTATCATCAGTAGGAAATGGTCTGGTGAGGCCACTAATACTTCCTGTATTAGACTATCAACATATCAAATTGTTAAACAGACCTGGAGAAGACATCAAGTGCTAATGCCATGTGGCAAAGCGCAGATTTAGAGTTATAAATTGACACAAATGCAGGAATTAGATAAAAAAATTTAATGTCTAACACTGATTGCTTTGATGGGATGGAGAAAATGCCCTCAAACCAATTAGAATATATACACTTTGCTATAAATCATAAAGACTAAATTAAGCTTATACACCATGCAGCCTTGTTTCTACTCTGCTAGCAGGTGAGAGAAGACACAGCATTCTATGGCATGACTACATAGCTTAAATGGGAGAAGAGACAAAAGCAGACACAAAAATAAAGGAACCAGAGAGCTCCTCTACTGAAGACAGGAAGAGTGCATCCTCTTTTAAAAACACACCCTTTGAAAATGGTGTCATCAACCTTCAAGAAAGAAAAGCCATCCTGAGGTCCATTTCAGAAACAAAGCAGTTAAATACACACATGCCTTAGCTGGCTTAAGTGAGCCAACTATCACTTGGGTACTCTGAAGTTTGGGTGCTCTGAGAAGCCTAGCCTATATACACAGCAGGAGGATGTGTTCAAGGCATATGATGCAGAAGAAACCATTACAAAAAGCCAAAACCAAGCAGTGACTGCAGGAAAGACACAGAACAATGTGACCCATCTGCAGCCTAGAACTCTTTCATGAGATCCTCCACTTAAGCCCTGACTCCAAAATAAAGCCACAGCAGGACCCTCCATCCTGAAAAGCTTAAGCAGCAGCTGATGTGGGAGCTCCTAATCTTACATCTCAGCCTTCTCTCCAACAAGATCTGCAAACACAGGAATGTTTAATAAAAGATAGAGGCTAAATGCAGTCACTACACGAGGTCTCCTAGCAACCGAGCAATGTGAGAGGGCAGGGAGGGCCTATGATAGAGGCAACAAGTGAGGACCCTGAAAACAGAATCCTTAAGGGTATTGTGTACCCTCTAGTACTGTACTGCTATGAACTACAGGTGTCAATCAGTTTGGAAAACATGCTTTTGCTTTTTGCAGCAAAGAAACGTGTCAGAGGATGCGTAAAGTCTGTTTCCCAAAGGAAGAGTACCACAGAGGCTGAGCTCATCTAGAAAAAACACTGGAATTCAGGATCCAGCCCTGATGAAACAGGGAAGGTGACCACAGCTGAAATGCTAAGACTATCCACCTTGCTTGTGGCTCTGCTGCAGAAAGCTTCTAGGACAGCACGTGCCTTTAAAGTCTTATTCCATAAGCCTGAGAAAACTACAAAACTAAAGCGCCCATCAAGAGAATATGACTAGAATGTAGTGACCTCTGGTGAAAGCAAAAGAAAAGATTCAGAAATGCTTTACCTGATTTAATAGGTAGTAATTCTGTAATAAAGTCTTCTTTTTTTTTTTTTTTTTTGTATTTAAAACAGACCACTATCAGAGATACAACACTGAAATAACTAAGCTTTTTGTCCAGTCCCGTATATCAATTCCTACACAGTTTTCCCATTACGACTTAGCCTGAAAACATTGCAGTGATTTCACATCTGATTATGTCCTCTTAATTGGAAAGCACATTAAGATAAATAATATTTTCTATCCTACTTTCATTCCAAATGCAATGACCACAACATTAAATACATCGTGGCAGACAAGTAGAAATTAAATTAACAAAGTTGAAACAAGATGATTTATAGCAAAAACATTCTGTTTTCTCAAAGTCAAGAACACTCTTGGTACTCTTAAATTTAAAAAGTAATTAACATCAAGATATTAAAAATGAAAGATTTCCCTTCACCTACAGCGTTCTGTCATTACACAAATTGATTTATTGTGTTCTGTTACTCATAGTATGTAGAAACATGATGTGTATGATAAAAATATTTTTTTTTTATTTTTTTAACAGCACAATTAGTGAAATTACTCCCTCGAGCTAAGAAACTCTCTTTTTGCAAGGTCTTTTACAATACAAATAAAAATCTGCCTTTTGTAAACTACTATGGTGACCTCTTCTGGTGAAAAAATATATGACCTCTAACCATGAAAACAATCAGATTAATCCTCAAAGGAGGAATTACACCTGGCCCACTTCGTAGTTTACTTTTTAATGCCATATCCTTGAAGATCTAAGTGGCATTTACAAATCAAAACTGACACACAGACTACTAGATCATTAAGAAAACATTACAGCATCCTGTTGTATTGGCAAAAGCCTATACAAAAAGCTTTGGCAACTTTTTGAAAAAAAAATTTCAATAGAATCATCTTAGAGTAAGATAAAATTATAACTGTATATATAAGGGAATTAAAATTTGCAACAAAGTGGAAGGATAAAATGCTACCTAGAAGTTATGCAATGAAGGAAGCCTGAAAAAATAGATGGACATAAACATATGCACAGTTTGCTGAAAATGGGGTTTTTCCTTTTCTTGCATAACAATAATTGCCATGGGATCTTTAAGTAAAAATACTCCTAAACACTTTTTAAAATTTTTAATCTCAGTCACTTAGATACTGTGAGGGAGTTGATTCTCCCCCTCTACTCCACTCTTGTGAGACTCCTCCTGCAGTGCTGGGTCCAGTTCTGGGCCCTCCAATATAAGGACACGCAACTGATCGAGTGGGTCCAGAGGAGGCCACGAAGATGCTCGGGGGGCTGGAGCCCCCCCTGTGAGGACAGGTTGAGAGAGCTGAGGGGGTTCAGCTGGAGAAGAGAAGGCTCTGGGGAGACCTTAGAGCGGCCTCCCAGGGCTGAAAGGGGCTGCGGGAAATCTGGGGAGGGACTCTTTATCCGGGAGTGTAGAGATAGGATGAGGGGTAACAGTTTTAAGCTGAAAGAGGGGACATTTAGATTAGATGTAAGGAAGAAATTCTCCCCTGTGAGGGTGGTGAGACACTGGCACAGGTTGCCCAGAGAAGCTGTGGCTGCCCCTCCCTGGAAGGGTTCAAGGCCAGGTTGGACGGGGCTTTGGGCAACCTGGGCTAGTGGAAGGTGGCCCTGCCCATGGCAGGGGGTGGGAACTAGATGAGCTTTAAGCTGTTCTATGATTCTTTGAACCTAAGGTTTGCCTATGGTCATGCAAAAACTCTGTGCTAATACATCAGCAACTCTTTGAGATTAATTCAAGACATTCTTTTCTTTGAAAAACCACCCAACAATACTAACTAGTGAAAATATATATATTTGTTGTATGATATGCACACACACCTGAAAGCTTTGTACATCAGGAAGCAGGCAGGTCCATGTAAGTTTGATTACCTTCCAGAGAAGAAAGTGGCTGAAGCCCAACTTTAAATACTTCAGTAAATAAGATTTTAGAGGATCGTTCTTAGAATAGGGAGTATAAAAGGAAGAATTACATACACATTATAAATGTGAAAAGTCAAAAAGAACAGTTAAGCAAGCAGAATTTTTGTAATTAAAGACATCATAAGCAATCAGCACTCGTTTGATTGATCTGTTGAACTCACAGGGAAAATTTCAACAAGTGAAGGCAAAAAGAAGTAAAATGTTTAGAGCTCTGGGAAATATGGTCAACGGAAACAGAGTCAACCCATGACAGGAATCCAAGGTCATGATAAAACTGCATATATTTATTTTAAGAACAAGTAGATTAACACCAACTCTAGCATATAAAGATTAAATTTTTGTCATCTTTTAATTATTTATTAGCAAACCATCTCTAAATATATCAGTGAAGAACTGAGTATGAAATTACTTCAAGCAGGTAGGGTTTCAACTAAAAAGAAATCATACTATGCCTGTTCTCTTAATTTCTCAGAATACACATTTTGAAAGAATTTTATGTTGAAGAATAACAAGCAACAGGTAAGGATGATGGAACAAAAGGACGGTTGTCAGGTTTTGCCTTCTTCAAGATGAACGCTCTTCAAGAGCCAGGCCCCTGTCAGAAAAGTTCATGTGGGTGCATCCCTGCAGCTCAGGCAGGAATCACAAATTCATTCTGCACTCAGTCACGCAGTATTTAAGGAGCACTTATGAAAACCATTGGGAAGGTAAGCAGATAAACACAAGTAATTAGGAGTCGATTCCATCAAAGACAAAGTGAACAGTGTTGACTCAAGATTAAGTATTGACTGTAGGAAATCCCATAATCACTGTTCTTGACTCGTGTTTGGAAGACGCTATTAAAAAGGCAAGTGAACCCTGAAAAATATCTCCATGAGTGCCAAAAGTATCTAGAGGGTAATTAAGTAGGGGAGAAAAAATAAAAAAGACAGATATTTTAACAAGCTTTTTCTTCCCCATTTTTACCAGATGTATTAATCTATTTTTTAAAAGGAACTTTAAACCAGTTCCAAAATTCTGATGCTCACGTGACTGTTGAGAACAGGCTTTACCATGTAGTCCACAAAAAGGCAAGAAAGCCTCTTTCCCTCTCCTACTATCAAGTTGTTACTCTTCAAACATACCACCCTGGCTACCCACGTTTTGGTATTCAGGCATGGTATGATAATTTGTGAGGCTGTATCTCAAGTACATAAACACCACGTGGGCAGGATTATTTCAGAAACTTGTTTTTAGTATAAAATAGAATAAACTCTCTCTTTTCAGCAGTCCCAGTTACAGAACTGCCCATAGTCACCCCTCACACTGACATCAGACAGGGCCTTTTTTAGAATCACAGAATCATCTAGGTTGGAAAAGTCCAACCATCAACCTCACATTGACCGTTCCCAACTCCCCCAGATCCCTCAGCGCTGGCTCAGCCCGACTCTTCAACCCCTCCAGGGATCCCGGGGACTCCCCCCTGCCCTGGGCAGCCCATTCCAACGCCCAACAGCCCCTTCTGCACAGAAATCCTTCCTCAGAGCCAGCCTGACCCTGCCCTGGGCAGCTTGAGGCCATTCCCTCGGGGCCTGGCGCTGGCTCCTTGGCTCCAGAGACTCATCCCCCCTCTCTGCCCCCTCCTGGCAGGGAGTTGCAGAGGGCCAGGAGGTCTCCCCTCAGCCTTCTCTTCTCCAGACTGAACCCCCCCAGTTCCTTCAGCAGTTCCTCATCAGACCTGTGCTTGAGAAGCATGATAGAATTCTTCCAGAAGGCCACTAAAGGTGAGATCATGGTGGAAGTCCGTCACAGACCACATGATCAGGACAAGAAGGCAGACAAAGTCTCCTATAAACAACTCAGGAAAGTTTCTAGATCATGCCCTGTTTTTTATAGAGGACTTTAATTCAGGTAGCACTTATCTGAAAAGCAACACAGTGAGATGCAAGTTATCTGAGACATTTCTGGAGTGTTTCAGGAGTAATCTTTAGATGCAGGTATTGAGTGGGCAACTGGGAATGAAGCACAGCTGGGTCTGCTGTTCAGATATAGAAGGAAAAATTAGTTGGGGACAGAATAATAGATGACAATGCCTTGGATGTAGCATCCAAGATATAATTCAAGATCCTGAAGGGAGTACAGATGCTACAAGTTTAGAAGGCAGATGGTAATGCAGTATTGCCTTGAGTGTTGCAAATGCTTTATTCACAACTGTGGCCTGTTCCATTTTGCTTGTTTCCCCAGACATTGTACAAGAACTTTCTCCTGCAGCAGATCCTAAATGCTGATGGATAGACAAGTGAAAAAGCTCCCAACAGTACAGATCGAGGACCAAGGAAATCAGGAGAAACTAGAGATTCCTTATCATACCACACTACATGTAGCAATCTTAATTAAAAAAAAAAAAAAAAACACAAACAAAAACAATTGCAAGTGTATTTAGGCTTTGTGGATTGTGAAATAACATGTACATTGTTTTCTACCCAGAAATCTTGTGATCTATTTTAAGTACTATTTCAAACTGTAAGTTTCTCTCAGTAAGTATAAAAAAATCAGGAGTAATTATATTCTTCGCTGTCTGTTCTGTTGGTGCTTGTCAGCATGATTCACTGTGCCAATGCCACTGTCACTTTCCTCCTTTGCTGGCTTGCTAAATGGTTGGAGGGAAAAAAACCCAACCAGGAATTAACAAAGATCATATAATGTTTGTATATTAAAAAAATAAATAAGATTATCTCAAACAGAGCTGACAAAAAACCCCTCCCAAGAGTGGCAGTGAATACACAAAATATTTAGTAGTACGAGAACAAAAACCTCCTTCAAATGACAGCATTTACAAGTTCAGTACAACTACTGAAGACTACTACTACTACCACGGAAGTAAACTGATTTTACCACAGTGATGGTGAGATTTACACGTTCTCTTTTCTTCATAAATGCAAAGAACAGAAGTTTCCTTTAAGCCGAAGAAAGGACAACAAATAAAGCAATTGACAGCATTTGGGGAGGCATCAGCTTGTATCAGAACCTGTGGCTATGTAAATCTCTTCAATAGTCTCAAAGATGACAGATTGGCCTTAACATTCAAATGCAGGGCCAGAGAATCGTATTTTTTTCCTCCAGAAGTCACTCGGATTTTCAGAGACTTGAACACATATGCTTGGGGGATGGGAGGGGCAGAGTAAAGCTTTGGGGCTTTTTTTTTATGTTAAGTTCCAGCAGCTGCTTCTTCAACCCCATTTTTCCATTCAAACTACAAGCACTGCTTTGGAGGGCCTTCTTGGTACGATATTCTTTCCTTGGTAATATTCACATAGCTTCTCTGAATGATGATACATTTCACACTTTACAAGAAATTATCTTACAGCACCCTGAAGTATTAAGAACATTAAAAAAATCAAGTCTTTAAGACACAAGACCTCAGTGGCTTAGGGGACATCTGCCGTTACATCTGTTGCTAATGTGCCATATCTACCCCAGTGACGCATATTATCCAAACTTGTATTTGGCTTATCATTTTACCCTCTCTAAGAAAATACAAAAAGTGTCTACAAGTATCAAAAGCTATCCTTCTTGTCAGGACTTAACAACTTACAACATTACAATTTTGAAGTTGATCCTCCCAAACTATTAATCTACTTCAATATAACGAAAAGCAGTTTTTCCACAAGTGGGAGAATACTACAAGCATCACATACTAGTATTTATTTACTACTGACACACTGACAGGGCTGTATAAAGAATTAGAGTTTCCTTCAATCAGGAGAGAAACAGATTTCATTTTGAACTTGATCCCATAGATGCTTTGCTCCAGTTTTGTTTCTTACCATATTGGCAGTCTCCACTATTATCAAACACTTTCAAGAGAGCAGAGTGGCATGGAAGGCAGAATACATAGGCATGTGTTCTCATATTTTGGTGAGAGAAACTCTCTCTGCTTACCTGAACAGTCAGCTATGGTATGAAGTAGATGAGAGTAATGACCGACTACAGTATAAAGAGAGCAATGCTCTCCAGTCTTCTGTGGGTGTTTACCCACTCTCCTGGGTAAAATGGGAGATGCAGTTTGAAATTCCTTCAGGTAGTGGTGAGGAGAAATGCTCCAAGCAGGAGCCTAACCCTTTAGCTATCAGAAACAAGAAACCTCACAACTCTATGAAAAAAGAACTAATTTAATTAGCTCTAAAAGCAATCTTTCATGTGTTGTAATTAAAATGAATTTATTTCAGAGCAAACTCTATGACTCACAGTTTTAAGATAAATACTTTCTAGGCGAGTGAATCTACAGTAGCCAACAGAACAGCTAAGCTCTGAGCTGGCTGTTTCTAGGAAGGAAGCTCAGGAAACAGCAGGGAGGAAAATTAACTCAAGAGAGGTATCCTCCAGGGTAAGGTTGTAACACAAGGTGGCCAAGAAATTGTTCCAGCACTGCCACTGACTATGCATGATTCATTTGTTAGATGATAACATCACTTAAAAGTAGCCAGCAATGCTACGTGGGCACTACGTGAACCACACATCTGTCTTTAGCTAGTTATTTTTTGTTGAACAGCATGTGTCTGCACGTGCACACACCATCTACACAAAACCAACCAGCTAAGCATTGAATCCTTACCAGTATTACTGTTTTGGGTGGTGGTTATACTGACATATATCCACATCTTTCAGTGAGTATGAGACGACGTATGATTGGCAGAATACTGCACTTTGACACTGAATATGGCTTAAAGGCCAAGAAACATTTGTTACAAGATTAACATTAATCAAAATCCCCAAATAACTCAGGGATCCTAATGATAGCTTAGTCAATTGTCACAGAAGCTGCACATACTAATGTAGTCTAAGCCAGAGGAAGAGAAGTAACTGATTTTTATTTTCAAACCAGATGGAAAATAAAAATCCATCACATTAGAAGTCACCACCTAGCAAAAAGAAATTACAGTAAAAATACTGAGATTATCACACATCGAGATCAGAGGATTTGAGTGGTTAAAGTACAGACGTTATAAAAAACTGTTTAAAAGTTATTTACTCCATTTTTATTAAGGACGTTTCATCTCCATTCTTAACTTTCTACAGGTGAAGAAGGGCAGGGGGTAACAGAGGAGAAACACTTTCTAGAGCCCTCATGCAAATCATCTGTATTTTACTTCCCACCTACTTCAAATTAGCACTTAAAAATACTGCATGTATGTTGCAACAGTTTATAGATGGTTCCTGGATGTGATTTTATAGATGGTTCCTGGATGTGTTTTCACATTCTTAAGTGACTTACTAGCTCATGGATGGTAACAATCTGTAAATTAGTTGCTCAGTCCAGTGATAAAAATATTGTTCCCTGGCTACTGTGGAAACAATAAGCAACCTCCGCATACCTCTAAAGTGAGCAGATTTTTCTATCACAACACCTGTTGTTTAAATTACTACTTAAGATCCTAATAGCAAGAAAAAGATATTAGATAAGCATGTCTTTATGCTTTTGCAAAATATCAAGTACAAAACTTAAAAGTATGCTCAGGAACCTGACACCCAGTGGATTGCCAACAGTAAACAAGCACCAACTTCAAAGCAAAACCACCGACGCACAGAAGTGCGATTGAAGCTCTTCCTTCCTGCTCTATACACTAGTAAACTAGTCTGACAGAAATCACTTGCCCTCAAGATTCAGACACTTCTGAAGAGCCAATTTTTTACTGTAAGACTTAGAAGAGATATATTTTAAAAATATATTCCTGCCTATAGAATAATAACCTGTGTTCCACACTGCATAACACTGATGACCAGTTGTCCACTATAAGAGCTACAGGGTAGACTTTCATACCTTAAGAAAAGCAAGTACATAAAAACTGTTCATCTATGAAGGACTCTCATAGTGTACAGATCTAGAAAATAATCATCCCCATAAAACTATGACCTTCCATTAATGAAAGCAGGTACTACTTTAAATGTCTTAGTAGTATGCACAGCATGAGGATTAAAAGTTCTCTCTCTTGTTCACTTAAAGCAATTTAGATTTAGTCAAACTGATTAGATTATTTCCCCAAAAAAGTTCACTTACCATCCAGAAAAGGGTTCCAGTGGCAAATTCAGAATAATGGTCTATAGTAGATAGTACACTGAATATTAAACAAATCAACACCAAGAGAAATCTGCAAAAAGAAAACTGTGTTTAGTGACTCATCAAATTGAAATGTAAAAATCTAGATCTAGTTTTGGCTCCCTTATTTATGTAACATTTCATCACAAATTGAAATCAGTTAATTCTTCCTACTCAAATGAATGTTTCATCATTTTGCATTCAATAACTTTTAGGAAACATGGAAGAAAAATGACACGAAGGCTGAACACAAATCAGTTGGTAAAACATTATCAAGCATAATTTCCCAGTGAAGCTTGTCATAGTGGATGTTTCATGTTTCACTGATTGCTATATAACTTATGTGGTGTCATGGACAGGTATCGTAATAGAGAATGCATTAATTCCAGTGGAATTAGACATATGACTGGAGTGAGGAACAGTAAATACAATGAAAAAAGTTCCATCAAATGCATTCCATAAATATAAAACATAAATACAGAAGAAATAGCTACTACCACAGTATTTCTAGTATCAGATCAAGAAAAAAATTCAGAAGTCTCAAAATATATATTCCTACCCCCCAAAACAGTTTAAAAAAGACAAATTGAAAAGTCATGAGAATTGGAAAACAAATTGCACAGCTGAATCCTAGTTGATTAAATGCTTAAATGTTGGCAAAATACCCATTACTTTGATGTGTACAATGTCTCGGCCATTTTTCCACCACTGGTAACAAGTTAAACATTTTAATAACTGGTGAAAATAAATGATTAAGAACTCTGATGGACAGACCAGAAAGACAGACTTCTGATATATTTGCACTACAGTTTTCACCATCTCTTAAGGTCATGCAGAAAACAAGAGAAAAGTAAGAAAACTGAAATTTCTTCTACTAACAGCCAGAAATATTCCCTCTTGTGTACTGGCTCTCCCAGCTGTCATTTCCTCTGATTCCATGCCAAGAGGCTGTATCTAAACTCCCAAACCAGTGATTAAAACTTAATAGTCCTGCATGTGATGAGGCATTTTTCCAACGAGAAACCCTTCTGACGGAGATAAACATTACTGACAAGGCTTGTTCAAGAACTTCAAAGCAAATGACGGACGAGCCCTGGTGGGTGTAGGATTAAAATTGTGAGATTTCAGCAAAGAGAAATGAACACACTAACTATACTTGGTGTGATTTTGGTAGATTTTATATGAAAAATATAGGAGGAATCGCTTATCAGGAACATTTCCTGTTGCTGCGAACTGCACCAAGAGACCCCCCCATCCAGACCCGGCCAACCAGGATGGCCACCCCATGTAATGGGCTTGGCATGATGCTGCATGGTTTGGGAAACACTATGAAAATGGGAACTCCCAACTGTGTGGGGCCGGGTCTTTGCTTTCCACGCAGGGGGGGCTGGTCAGGGGACAGTCCTCAGGCATCTTCCAACTTGTTCCTGTCCCCCCAGTGTCCTGGTGTCCCCCACCCATGCAGAGTCCTCCCAGCCCATACGTGTTAGTGTTTGTTCAGCTGCCTTGTAAAGTAGTGGGCCCCTAGCCTGCCTTTTACTTGTGTTAATTAACTTTCTATTCACGTTTAAACTTAATTATTCATTAGCTCTCAATAAAGGATGTGTTATACAATATGTGATATCCATTTTTATGGATACAATTATCTTTATATTTTATGTATAGGCTCTATATACACATATAAACAGCATAGCTACGTATTAATGAAATATATTTATGCATATTTGTACTCTATATACATATATATAAAAATATATGTTTGCATACACACACACAAACACAGTATAAACAGCAGCCGTTTTGCAAGGGGCAGGAGAGTTGGTGTAAGTTAACCACTTGACCAGAACGGTGGGAATTCCATGACAAGTGGGTTGGACAATGGCCAGGGGTGGGGCTTCCCGGGGAGGTGGGGGCATGGCCCATGTCACTGCTCAGCCATGCCCCTGTCCTGCCCCTGTGAGGAGAGGTTGTAGGAAATGGACTTAGTTAGCTTGGAGAAGAGAGGTCTTAGTTTTCCTTCGCTGCTGTGGGCCAGGCTACCTCGTAATCTGCAAGGTGATCCAGATATCATGTATTCCAGAAGAGTCAGAGCACAGCATCAGCCAGTATCCGTACAGTGAGAATTACCATGTAGGAGAAAGGCAAGAGCCTACCACTTCTGAACATGCAACAGCCCCAGATCCCAGCACCCCATACAGTCTTCCTAATTACTAGTGTAATTAATCACAGTACTTCATGACTACGCCATAATGTCCTTCAAAATCTATTACAAACGAAACCAAATCACAATGATGCAATGCAAACCTTGCAAAGAACTTGCAGTGTTGATGGTATAGGAAGGATAAACTTTGATTTTGCCCATCCTAGAATATTACTTAGGGTTTTTCAAAAGGCAAGAAAGTATGTTTTTCTCCTCCAGCAAAGCTGAATAATACTCGGGTAGATCCAGTTCTCTTGATTATGGGATTCAGTTTAATTACCACTGGATCAACTCCTCTGTGAACATTTTTTGCTCCAATAATTAGGAGAGAGAAAAACAGATTTAATCCCAAAGATCCTGATAAGATAGTGACTCATGTTGAGGATCTTTTCCTCATTCATTCTACAAACTATCACAACAAACACTAGTGACTAAAACTATGTCAGCAGAAATAAGTGATGAATTAGATCTTCCCATCCAAGCTGCAAAGACAAGAACAATAAGACTGGAACAGGTACAGCAGATACGAGAAATGAAGCATGCTCTTAGGGCAAAATTCACTACTTAGAAATCAGTATAATCCTATTGATTCATTATTTACATGCACTATCCATTAACACTAAATTTTTAGTAGCCTAAATAAAATGGTGTCAGTTTTGAATTCCAAATGGGATTCACCTTTTACTAATAAAAAGCTAAAAGTTACCATAGTCATTAAGGTAATCAATATTTTATGCTTTCTAAGAAAGTAATTGGCTGTCAGGGAGAAGTGAGAGTGAGGCTGCTCCATTAAAGTCAGACACCGAGGGTGACAACATCCCATGGCCATCCTCTAACTCATCAGTATGCAGATTTACAATACCTAAGGAGGGCTGAGGTGGTGAAAGTCAACATTTAAGCATTTAATCAACCAGCCCCATCAGCCCTTCAGTGATTTGTCACACAAGGTGAGGTGGGGAGGCAGGTCCAGCATCTATTCAAGAAGCCCAGGCAAGAACAGGAAGGGACATGACTGTAACATGGGTCCAAGGTCTGTCCAAGAGACGGACTGGTGCAAGACTGGAGACAAAGCTACCTACAACAGAGATTCAGGTTTAGCACTTGCAAATAACTGCCTGTGTATGGAAACACCCACAATACATGTTTGTCTCGGAGGGTAGACTAAGCCAATATTTGTTATGCAGCACATTCAAAACATAACTAGAACCAGGGAAAACTGGAAAATGCTAATATCAGGAGACACACAGGGCCCTTCAGCTTTCCTCTTCCTCTTGTAGGAATGCTTCAGATTTTTAGACTGCCTCCGGATCCCCAGGAACTCTGACCAGAGGATAATGAACACTGAAAACAATTTGCATTTACATAACTGGTATGCTTGGTCCAGTCATTCACACATTGCAAGTCAAATGCATGTAAGTGCTAACACAGGCAAAGAGAGACAGTTGTTGCTCAGCTGCCACACAGACAACAGCTGACTTTGTTCAAGCCTAAAACTGGATTTGAAGATATATAAAAGAAATCTTTAATATCTGAACTCAAAGAGAAAGCATGATGCAAGAAAAACTGAAGCAAATAAACTTCTTACCAGAAAGGTTAAGTTTTTTAAAAAAAAAAAAAAAAAAGATAAAATCCCCATCTTTTATATGTGGTTGTTCCTTGAAACCATCATAGACTCAAATTCAGCACATGACCCTTTTTAAGGAAACTGGATAATCAAGTATCACATGAAGTAAATCTGTGCACTTTTGCAGACAAAAGAATATGAATGAATCTTTAGTTGAACAATATCAAACACCTAAATTAGCACATTCATAGTTAATAATTCAACGTTTCCCAAGGCATTTGAGCATGGCCAGCAGGTTGAGGGAAGTGAACTCAGCACTAGTGAGGCTGCGTGGACAGTTTGGGCTCCCCAGTGCCTCCAGGCAGCAACACCCAATGCTGCTACTCCTTTCACTTCAACATACACAAGTTGCCGAGCATCTTATTCAGCAGTTTTACTTCCATCCCCAAATGTTTCTCTCTCTTTGAAAATGGTGGTATGTTATAGGGGGCACAGAGACCTGTCCAAGTCATAATAAAACTGATAGACTGCTTTGGCGAGCCCCTACACTTGGCCAAAGGTAAGCCAGCCAGCAGAGGGGGTGAAAGTCCTACTTTCTTCCTAAGATACTCCAAAAATAAAAAGAAAATCAGAGCAAAGCATTGAGTAGAGACACTGAAGACAAGCCAGGCTATGTAAATGAAAAGAGCAAGTTGATAAAGAATTTACAGCATACGTGCATTGCCAGCGTCCAACACTAGAAGAGTCTGGGCATGGGAATATGCAGATCTTTAGCCTTTCCTTAACACGCTGCTTTTCATGTAAAGAAAATGCAGCTATAGAAGTAAGGTAACCTGAGTTGTAAGATTCTCCTTTTCTTATTGCATTGAATACAAGAGGAGTATCTTAGTACACGGAAGCCCTCACAGGCAGTGAGTACCCCACTCAGCTGGATGCTGTGCTCCATCAGGCCGCTTCTTTATCCAGACAGCTTTTACTTCCAGTCAGCAACATCAGTGAGGGGTAAACGGAGAGATACACAAAGAGGGGAACAGATTTTTCCATACATCGGGACAGTGTCAAAAGAACACAGAACTTGGACCTCTTGAAGCTCAGACCATACTCCGGTCCATCAATAGTCACAGGAACAGAGGAACTTTGCTGGTCCCTGAAATAACCACATCAAACAACTCAAGCATAACTTTACCAAACACTTCTTGAAACCAGTCAGTCTGTTGGTTCTCAACATTTTTATGACACTGATGGTCCACTCCTACCATTTTTACAGATCCTATTTCTAGGCAAAATGCATGTATACAGGTACGGAAAGCTTCCTCTGAGTGCAGCCCCTTAATTTCTTTCAATCCCTGCCATTTTAATTATCTCCCTTCAAAATCTCTTTGTCTTCTTTTACTGCCCTCACTAGTAATAAATAAAAAGTCAGAGGTTAACTGACATTTTAAATATTGTCTATCAAGATACTGAGGATGACACTGCACTTTAGACCTTTTCTTCTTTTCCATTCTAAGTTAAGCAAAGAGAAGAACTGGATATTCTAACATACCCTGCAGATATTATCACTACATCTTTAACCACATCTCCTATTAGGCCTCAGAAAAAGTAACCAAATCTGTAAACCTAAAAAAAAAAAAAAAAAAAGTTTAAACCTAATTTTAAAAAAGGTGATGCAAATTGCCAATATGTATGTGCATAACGACGTATAGGGGAGGACAAATGGTGTCATTTATTTCCTAAGGGCTCCAGAACTGTCCAAAGGCTGTCAATACAGCCTGAAAGTTTTGTAACTTCCAGCTAATTGTTGTTTCCCTCCTGTATTTACGTGCTGAAACTCTATCTCTTTTTCCATTTCTAAAACACACACTAGGGACCCTTTAAAGGACCCTTTAAAATCACTTAATGTATGGCACTGTATATTCTGGGCAGTGAGTGTCACTCCTTCCTAGTGATCAACAAAGGCATCATTTTGCTAGCACGGGACAGATTGGACATTCTACAGATAAAGTATCATGTCCTCATATAAAATACATTTATTTGAAATGTAGAATCACTGATGTTCACTTTTGGTCATAAAAAAATCAAGACTTGCTTTTTGCAAGATGGGAAGGGCACCTGGATACATTCCAGTTTCAATACTCTCCTTTCTCAAATCCAGATCATAATGTAAAACCCTCCTGGTAATGTCAAGCAGAAAGTGCTTCTTTTTGTACACCGTGCTATTAACAATTTCAAGCACTGAAATGCCCACATCTAGTGACCAGGTTTGTCAGTTCTGTCAACTGCATGACAACAGAATGATACCTAAAAGGATATGAAACCTAAAGGTATTGGTGAAGACATGCTTGAGACTGGCATTGAGAGCAAGGCAGGCAAGGATGGTCTCAGCTTTAAGCAGTACTAGACTACCATGCTGTGTTATTCCAAGACAGCTCAAAATAGGGATGGATGGGCTTGAGACTCTTGACCATGATTCCACAAATGAGAAATTATTGCAGCCTGTTTATTGGAACCTGGAAGATAACAAGCCTGGCATGGAAATATTAGGTAATGTCAGAAATCCTGATATTAGGCCTGAATGCCAGAAAGCACAAGGAGACTTTAGCAACTAAGATCATGATGGGGAAATGAGTAGTTTCTTTGTCCAAGTGATAAAAAGCCATGCTCACCTGTGGCAAAAGCAACTGAAAGTGTAAGCATGAGGGCAGTTCACATGAGGTGAGTACAGATTAAGTTGCAGTGAGGACAAAGTCAAAGATAGCCTCAGACTAATGAGTGAGTAAGGGCACCAAGTTCCTCACAATTACCCATAGCAAGAAGAGCAACAACAGCAACAAAAAAACCAAACAGAAAGCAAGCTCAGTTCAAAGGCAGTTCACCTAGTCAAGCAGTAAGGCATGAACTGTCTGTAATGTTGTTCCAACAATCTCGAATCACAGCACAGCCCTGGCACAGAAACAAAAGGTTTAGAAAAGAAGACTGTACAGTAATTTGTATGGAATTAGACACATGCTGCAGGTATCGGTCTTATTTATGAGTTTTTAGAGATAAAACAGTGAAAGTTAAAAATATTTATAATTAAATTTAAATAGCTGTACTGTTCATATAATAGTGAGTCTAGGAATCAGTACACTAAGAAAGATGTAAAACATTTTCAGGTTTTTATCTTGAATATCAAGATAATATAAAGGTAAGAATCCCAAAATGTTGAAAGTGTTACGAGTTGTAAACAATCTGGATGATGAACACAAACACACTCAAATATATCAAAATATAATTAAGCTTCTTACTAGCAAAGGCATCTTGACAAGCAGATGGCATTTATTGCTTTCTGTATCCAAAGGTCAATTTTTCATGCTCATGAGAGCTCATACTTAAATTTAATCCTTTGTATTTTTACATGCCATAAAAAAAGTGAGAATTACCTGCTGACTTCCTGATGTGTTAAAAAAATTTTTAAAAATTTAAATGACTTTTGCCTGTACGTTGCAATGACTATTTCAGAAACTGTAAAAGATGCTGATTCCATGACAACAGAATTTGCTCCTGACTTCAGCTCTGCTCCACAACCTCTTGCTTGAAAACATGACCTTAAAAATAACACACTACATGTTGCCCTTGTCCATCTGAATCTACAGAGACCCTGAAACAATGGAAAGGATGTGTCAGGGCTCTGAGGGCACCAACAGGCTCTAACTGCCCTGAGATCCATGATCCGTGAAGTTCAGCCCAGTACGCTGGGTCGTTCCACTAATGCCTCATCACCCACTGTCCACTAGCAATCCACTTCTGGTCATGGTACAAGGGCAGCTAGAATATCACAGGAGGCAGATTTTAATTACTACTTTGTTGAAAGCTTCAGTACCTCATCAACTGACAGGGCTATGGACCAGATTAACATTCCTTGGAACTGGTGGACAAGATGCAGGAAGCTAAAAGAAGAGTTTTTTACAAGTCCCCCTCCAAAACCAGATATCTGCAAAGCGCAGGGACCCAACTTGACAAGAAGAGGGTTGCTCTTAGAGCTCTGAGGGCATCAACAGGCTCTATTTGCTCTGGTCAGCCTTCTGGTACGGTCCGTGCCCTGGCAACATGTGTGATTACTTCCCAAATTTACCATAGACGTGTAGGGCATGTCTACAGGAACGTTACTGGAGCTGAAACAGGAACACCTGAGCTAGCTTTGAAGTGGCTAGCCTGGGACCTGCAGATGGCAGAGGATCTCAGCACAGGTTACCTGCCTGAAATGCTAGGTGTGCTTTCTGGCCTGCTGCGGTAGCAGTATCTGATCTAGCTACATTAAAGTGAGTGTCCCGGAGCAACATGTCCTCAGGGAGCAGGAAACCTGCAGTCCAATAGCTGTGCCATCTTGTCAGATGTTAAACACAAGACTTGATGTGGAGTACAAGCTTCCTCCTTGCTCTGTGCAAAGCAAACAGATTCTTCAGACAACAGCAGGATGACTTACATGAGCTTAGTGGTACTAGCTTCAGAAAAAGAGAAAAGCAGGATGCAAGCCTGAAAAATAATCCCTAACAGTACGGAAATTAATAGCTTCAACAACAGTGCCATTTTTGCAGCTGTGTTCCACAGTGTTTTGTATGTGGAACAAACCACTCTGAATTGACAAAAACTGTATTTTATTGTCCATACATTTCAAGTATCACTGGGAAATGCCGTGCAAGGTTATTTAAATTTCATTCTTTCCATGAATAACACAAAGAAAAGATACTGTTCAGCAGGTATATACAGCATTAGTCATTAGACAGAAGATCCAGAATACAGAAAGAAATTTTTTTTTCTAGTGTGTATAATCTCAGTAAAAAGCTCTGTCTTTCCAGTACTATCTACCAGCAGAAAGTAGTGAACACACCAAGACTTTCAGTTCTACTGCTCAGGCATGCACTTGTGATGGTTTTCTGTTGGCTTCCTCCAGGCTCTGTGAGAGTCTTACACCATCCAGCTTTGAGTCCCAGAAGACAGGTTCCTCTGAGTGTAAGAGGTGCCTAGAACCAAGGCCTTCCCAATAGCAAGAGCTCCTTTTTGATCACAGCTACCTAAAATGCTGGAAACGTCCCCCACTAGCGATGCTTTACATTTCAAACACATCTGTTCTTCTTTTTTCCAAGGAATCCCAGAGGACCTAGACCTGAGATGCTCTAATAATTCTGCTGTACAGTCTGAGAGCTGCTGTAGTCTGTCACAGAGTTACAGAACCATCTTGGTTGGAAAAGACCTTGAAGATCATCCAGTCCAACAATTAACCTCACACTGACAGTTCCCAGCTACACCAGATCCCCATGTCTTCTCCATGAAGACAGAAACACCTGCTGAAGTGAGTGGGAATGGCAAGTCCCTAATTACTACTCCTCACAACCAACATGAAAGTAGATCTTCTCATTCTCTACTTGAAGTGTTTAGAAATTGAACTTGAAACAGATAAGGGAAAGTATTACCAGCCAGATTCAGACAGGCTGAAGATGGCAAAAGTAAGAGCATTTTAAGCTAGGCATAAAAACATCTATAAAACCAAAAATGGTACTGTTCCAGGCAGTGATCTTACAGTATATAATTTCCCTTTCACTTAACACAGAATCATTTCTGTTGGAAAAGCCCTTGAAGCTCCTCCAGCCCAGCCATTAACCCCACACTGACCGTTCCCAACTCCCCCAGATCCCTCAGCGCTGGCTCAGCCCGACTCTTCAACCCCTCCAGGGATCCCGGGGACTCCCCCCTGCCCTGGGCAGCCCATTCCAACGCCCAACAGCCCCTTCTGCACAGAAATCCTTCCTCAGAGCCAGCCTGACCCTGCCCTGGGCAGCTTGAGGCCATTTCCTCTCCTCCTATCATTTGTTACTTGGCTCCAGAGACTCATCCCCCCTCTCTGCCCCCTCCTGGCAGGGAGTTGCAGAGGGCCAGGAGGTCTCCCCTCAGCCTCCTCTTCTCCAGACTGAACCCCCCCAGTTCCCCCAGCCGCTCCCCAGCAGACCTGTGCTCCAGACCCTGCCCCAGCTCCGTTGCCCTTCTCTGGCCACGCTCGAGTCATTCAATGGACTTTTTGGGGTGAGGGGCCCTAAACTGAACCCAGTGAATTGACGTGGACACAACCTCAGTGTGAAGAAGCTGCTCTCCCCTCCCACTGGATATGTGTGCCCTGTAGGGGAGGCAGGAGAAGGCTGGAGCTGAGACCCTTGAGGTGCCATTCAGGACCCATGGTTTACATATGAGCCCCAGAGATATGTTTTAGCCCTTGCTGGTGATGCCTCTGCCACAGCTGTTCATACTCTCAGTGAGGATATTTCCACAGGCTATTGGAAAGAAGCCATGGGATTGAGCTGGGTGAGTAAGTGGCATCTGTGTTACGACAAAGGTGCTGGAGACAAGTAGTGGAAACAAAGGTCAAGTCCTCCCTACACTCCAAGTAAATCCACTCCCATAGAAACAGACAATCCTTTTGCACCTTTTTCACCAATACAGTGGAACAACTTTCCCTCCTCCCTCTGATATCTTTAAACCATCAGTCAGTGCATACTGCCTTCATATTTTTTTAAGGTTACTGTCTCTGTCATTGAGCCATGCACCAGAATGCAGGTTAGTTTTGACCAGTCTAACCTTAAAGATAAATGGCTTAATTAATTGCCAACTGATCTACAGAATCCAACAAACTACAGCTCTGTTGCCTCTTAGGCAATCAGGAAACCTCCTTGTGAATCACTCCTAACAGCCTCTGGGATGCTAAACATAGCTCTAACCAATGACCCTTCTAAACATACTGGAGAAAAAAACCATGGGCAAGAGCCAAATTCCCTATAAGAGCAGAACAATAGTTGAATATGTGGTAACCACATACAAACCTTTAGCAAGACTCATCACTTAATACTACTGGTTTGTCTTTTGGTCTCACTTCATGTTTTGGTTTAAGAAACAAGCTGTTCCTCAAAATGCAATGGCAAAGTCTACCAGTGTTAACCTGTCAACAAGTGACAACCAGATCCTGGGTCTCCCTAAATATTTCTGATTAGATTTCTGGAACACTTTTAGGTAGGGTAAGTGGAGGGGTGTGACTTTAATATTGTTGGTTTGGGGTGAAACTATTTAAAGCTTGTCATGTGGCAATTTCCCTTTCCCCACCAGCTGCCAATTTGGCCTTCTTATGTTCCCCGTTATCCATACCCTCTCCTGCAGCGGGAAGTTCTCTGTGCTGCAGGGTGGTGAAAACAGGGTGTGATTGTTTACTTGCTTGCAAGCAAGTTATTTACACCAACAGAGAACAGGCTCACTTGTTGGCAGCTGTTCAGTTCCTAAAGGGAACAAGCTGATAAGGAGGAGACATAAATAATTATCAACCAGTACTGTTGGTCTACTCGTTCCTATCCTAAAAGAACTGAGGTGCTGTTTTCTGGCATTTTTGAGTCCTCTTTGAGTCTTTCTGTGATTCCCAATGATGCCAAGCCATAGGTTGAGCTATTACTTCAGCAAACACTTGTTTTCCTTTTCTACCATATACCTGCTATAAATAGAGGAGCATTTCCTTGCAAAACACCTGGCTTCCTTTTCCTTCAAAATTTTACTTTTGTGAAGACAGAAACTTAGCCAGATCACCTATGGCAAGACTTCTCACTCTCTTTTTAAAAAGAAAAAAGAAAAAGAAGAGTTTTACTTATCAGAAGAAAGAAGATTATCTGAGAATTCTTCATTTCATTTTGGATTCTCACTTAACCCAGTTCACACCAACAGAAGAGCCATGTTTTCCCAAGAGGGGTCTTGCTGCTGTACACTAAATTTTAGTATTTCTTGGTTTCTCCTAAATCCCTTAAACCTCGTGGATACAAAAAAAAATACAACTGCTTTGTCACCAGTGTTTTTAAATGATTATCTTTAAATCTGTTTCATGCGCTAAGAAATTTAAGTAAGAAGTGCTGGTGCATTGGACTATTGATCAACAGGGGTTAAAGGTCACAAACGACTGCCTCTGTGTCCTGATCTTCCTAAACACTGCTTTGTTTTGGAGAGTAGCTAGTGTGACTGTAAACATGCTTCTGTTGTTATTGTAACCAGGGACAAATTCTGTTTCATAGATAACTGGCCATGAGCATGGCCTACTGAAGCCTGCAAACACTTGGAACTAGTAGGTGAACTACAACACTGAGAGCACAATGATGTCAAGTACTTTATCAAGGGTGAACTCTCTCAAGGTCGTGCTATAACAATCTCATTTTCCATGGAAGACAAGCCTATTGAAAGCTCTTAAAGGAGAAGTATTAATCATTCCTCCTTTTAAGTTTTGATTCAAATAATGCCATTTCTAGCAAAGACTATCTGTGCATGTGTTTTTTTTGGTGTTTATTTACTGCAGATAAGTGTACTTGAAGTGTTGATATATGAGATTCTTATGGGAATGTTATCTCTTGAATAACAAAGATATGGGTGAGGAGGGGACAAACTTATAAACTGGTAGACAGAGAGATACCCCTTGGCAACAAAATACAAAATATTGTCCTTTTGGGCTTGCCAAACTTAACTGATTCTGAAAAGTTGCGTTTAGAGAAGAAAACACTTTTAGAAAAATGTGAGCTCTACAGTGAAAGAAAAATCAACAAAAATTATTATAGAACAGCCACTGAAAGCTTTGCTCTGTAGTATTTAAATGCCTTGATCATGGGTCACTGATGTTTTTAACATGAGACATGTCTTCCCCCTGCTGTGCTCCTTCCTCAACACTGAGCTGCTGTGACTTACTTCGCTATGTGAAAGTCCTTCAGCTGGATAATCACAAATGGCTTATATATGTCTCCAGTTGAAATTATATCCAAATCCTTTTCTTTTTTTAAAAAAAATTTCTTGGATAATTTTTTTTTATCCTATCTGTTTGCTCCAAGAAGATGTGGAGCCAAAATGTTCTAGTTTACTAACACACCAGCACAGAAGAAATCCAGTTGCTTCAGCTGGAGTTAAATTACAAGAAAATGAGATGATGGTTTGAGGCTAATATGTCCAATTAAATCTATTTGCAACTACACCCATTGGAGCTTCAGCTTTTTTTCTTGATGACAGACGACAGAGTTGTCCAGCTGAGACCGATAGCTTTAAGACAGTCTAATGTTAGGGAGAATAAATGAGTTTAGCCAACAGAAAGTTCTTTGAGGGGCTCCAGAGGCATGGGCTGCTTTTTATTTTAAGTGGTTATTTTGTGGCAGGAAAATGAAGGAGAGCATTTCCATTTTTTCTTGTTATAAAAGTGAAAGATATTCTCATTTCTGAGTGCATGAAGCACTTCACTTTCTTCTAAATGGAACTATACTGTCTGTGTTGAATAGCCATGCGCTTCTAGAAAACATTCCTGCTAGTCTGAATAAAACCTCATTCCTGGTGCTTACACATTTTTGTTATCCAAAGGAGTGTCTGACTAAGTCATAAAGAGAAGGTTGTCCGTGTGCCTTTGTTGGCAAGTTTTGATGTTCCTCAGTTCTCTCATAGATCTGTTTCCAGGCTCCTGAGGCTTGGTGTTTTGTCGAAAGGTCTGGTGCTTATACATATGCGATCATACACAAATTAGAGTTGGTTGGAAATTTTGGTAAAGGAACAATTTTTCTGCTGAAAATACCAATATGTTAAAATTAGAAAGTAGTCTGGGAATGTGTTGGTTTCAGCAGAACTGGAGAAAGAGACCAGACAGGTTTTAATGGAAGCTTGCCTTTGGACTCTACTAACAAGCAGGCTGCCTGGCAGGGAGTTTGGGCATATCTGACTTTCTGTTGTGCCCCAGAATAAAATATTTTCAGAGATTTGAAGGCCTCAACCAAAGAAAAAAATCCACCTATAACACGGATATACTGAGAATATCTGTTTTCAGTGTTTTCTTCAGCTCATTCTAGATTGCATCCAGAAATGCCTGGTAGCCCCATTGCATGTAACATGAAGCTTGGCTCCAGTCAGAAGTAACTAGCTAATATTTCTACAGCACCTAGAAAATTTTAAAAGTAATTTACAAATACACCCCATTATTCCATATTTTTCTTGAGACCTTTCACCAGCATGTATAAATTATCACAAACCAGCCTGAATCAATAGCCAGTACCAATGCTGTTCAAATCACAGCATGACCTACACATCAAACAAAAAGATCTCTCACTTCAAATCAACCTTCTGAATCAACTGCCCAAAGATATGTTATTTTTAAAACATCCACAGCTATTAGTAATCAGCACTTCACATTTTCAAAGCATTTAACAGTCTAACATATTTGCTGCTCTTTAAAGAGCACTAAGATTTGGATTTTGCCTCTCCTCTGTCTTTATCTGGCAGTAGTCCAGAACAGATAAATTACATTCATGCATCCATTACAATTGCCAGAAGCACTGATCTTACAGAAACCTTCTTTTCAGTGCCCTGCCGTTCCGAGGATTTAAGCTCCCCAATTCAACCGAGTGCCTGTATCTTCCACTAACATCTGTACTGCTACATTTGTCTTTTTTGCTCTTATCTTCATATATCTTGTTACCAGAGTGTCTGGATGTCCTCTCCTTCCCTGGGCACAGGAAAGGTTTTATGCTATTTTTATTCAATGTCACTAAGACTCTGTAGAAGAGACCTAAACAGTTCTTTAAATGTTGACACAAACAGTTCATCATCACAAATTCATGATAAGAGTTCATGATTCTGAAACATTTATCATTGACCTTGACTGTGAGACAAAAAAATCAGTAGGTTTCAGCATGTGTTCTATGACACATCTCCACAGGGACAGGAAACTACTACCACCATTTACAAAGAAACACCAACCTCTTTGTAGTACTCACATTAATTAATGTTTCTTAAGTTCAGTATCAAAAAAGGGAAAGGATAAATGCATATAATGATGCTTTGCAAATACATCCAGTAAAAAGTTAATGCCAGCTTGCTTATCATGAAGACATTTGAAACACTCTTCTTGAATTTGATACCACGTGGAGTCCACAAGTTAATGACCAATTGTAATGTTAACATCAAGGAATATCTTTTTATTTTGCCGATTTATGTAAAACAGGGTTTTTTTCCACAAAGGCATAAGCAAATTCCATAAATAGCACCATATCAATGCCACGCTACAGTATTTGTTTTCACTACAGAAACAAATGGTTTCACTATAGAAATAACATTAGCCTGTGGGGACATTAATGCATATTCATTGCAGAGTCTATTACAAAATTGAGCTTCTAGAATAAGATGGATTGAATTTCTTACATAAATGATGGAAAAAGTCATCAATAATTTCAAAAAATGAAAATAAAACTTACGTAGCCTGTGGCTTTGTGCCCTGTGGTTAGGTTATTCTGTGCCTAAAGTGAAGTACGCTCAGATCAAAGTTCTTCCTTGGGAACTTTCGTAACATCTCTCTCCTGAAAAGACTCTTTGATGCCAAACAATCTAAGTGAGCTCAAAGTGTTTTCATCTTTGGGGTTGTTAATTTATCTCTCCTCTTTCCAAATGCTTATTTTAACAAAACATAAAGAAGCTTAATATCTCTGACATGTCTCATCCTCCGTCAATATTAGTTGAAACTTGCCAACTGGCTCAAGTGTTTTTGGTAAGGCACTTTCAGACAGACGCGCTCAGACAGTGTGGTTGCATAAACCTCATTTCCTTAGGAAAAGAGGCTAAAAATTAATAACTGTCCCCATGTATTTTTAGAACAGCTGAATCTTGGAACTTTACAGAATCCTAAAGACAATTCTGTTTAATATTAGTGCATCTCCATTAGCAATTTAAGCCATTCCACCATATCATCCTGTTGAACACGCAACCCTAAGCAGTAAGAAGAACATTCCACTTCAATAAAATTAATAATTTTTTAGTTTCTTCCCTTTAATATTGCTCTTTTTTTGGTACCTGAAGTTTATCATCATACACAAGACATCAGCTTAATACCTCTCTGTAGCTAGTAGATAAATGAAAAGTAGCTATTGTAGTTCTACACTGGAAAACTTGTCAGTTCAATTTCTGTATAAAATGTACAAATAAATGTTATGCTGTCAAGAAACACCCTGAGCCCAGTAATGATAATAATAATAATTTTTAAAAGTCCTAACTTACCCTCATGAAAGTACATCATGTCCAGACCTAAGCTGTGACATCAAGGTCAAAACCAGAATCTCGAAAGCAGTCATATGCTTATAATGACTCCGAACTTTAGTTTAGCTCATGTTGGTCATATTACAATCACATCATTGGGAAAAAAAAATAAATCTGCTTGCATTCTAGAGATAATAACAGAAAGGACAGAAATGGGAATTTGATGGTCCCTTTTCTGATAAAGTTACAAATAATGGACTACAAGCTCCATTTACAGATAAAACCAGAAGCAGGAGAACACTATGCTAATTTACTTGCTATATATACTTAGTTTCACTAACTGAGAGCTGCTACACTCAAATAACAAAGAGATATGCAGGCAAGTGCCCCACAGTCATTTAAAGGAACTACTAGACCCTTATACTTTTGCCTTTTAATGTTCTTTACATCAGCAGCGGTTGTATGCCAAACAAAAATGGAATATCAGGCACAACGGTGGCTCTTAACTTTGATTGCATTAACGGAACACAACTACAGCATTTCTTACATGAAATTGAGGGAAGTAAAGAAAAAATTGAGAAAGCAAGGTTTGAAGACAAAAAACAATAAGAGAAAATTGTAATTTTTAATTTGTCCCAATAATTTGAACTTTCTTCTTCTCGTATTACTCATGGTGGCACAGACCTCAGTACATAGAACTTTTTCTAAAGGAAAAAACCCTTAGCTGGCCAGCCCCCCTTTTACAAACATGTTCTTGATCTTCTGTACTTTCCTCCCAAAGTTTTCAGTTAGTGGCATTATTGATATTGTTCATATTTTTGTAAGGATCATGCACTTTTAAATTACTGAACAGTAATTCTTTAGATGAGTTCTTTTCAACTCATGTATGTGTTCTTTTCAACTCATGTGTCTCTCTATGAAGAAGCTGTGGGAGCCAGTCCAAAGGAGTAGAGAGGTAACAAAGCAGACTTAGGGCATGTTTTAATATGAAACTGAGCCAACACTGCAGTTCTCTGGTGGCAAAAAGGAGAGTTCTCTGGTGGCAAAAAGGAGAGTTCTTCCTTCTCCCATTCCAGTTCTGGCCAAGGGGTTAGTACCGGTTCCAGGACCATCAGACCACTCGCTGACACGATGTAACTCCTTAAGGTATCAAAAGCTACTCACTTTCTTGCCGGGCTAGATTTCTGCCAATAAAGTGAGTTGACTTAGCTTAGGAGGGCTACAGTGAGTGCCAGAAGCATCAAACATTATGCAGGAGAAATGTGTGACCAGGAGAGGAGAAGGGAAGGTTAGAGAGAGTACCTTACCCCTTTTGGTACTGGTAAACTATTATGCTAGGTCTTGTGAAAACATATTCAAGGGAGGACATTCTCCCTATCTTTCCCATGCAGTCAGAGAGACAGACAGCATCCCCTAGGAATGATTCAGAGCAACAGCCATTATTCTCTCCAAGTCAACGTTTGGAGGAGTTGTTTCCCCATAAATCATAAGGGAGCCTGGAGACCAGACTTTGTTGCTAGGCAAACTCTGCATTTGTGAAATGTTTTGCAGTCAAACCAGGTGGTCTGCAGTACTTGCCAGATGATTTGCAGTGTTACTTTTCAATTATTCCGTACAATTTTATATTAAATTTAACAGGTGATTATGATCCACTAGGAGCACTAAGGGAAAAATGGTGGACAGCACTTCAAGATGCTAAATGTGCATTACTAACTTGACAGAAGACCATACACTTCTTCCTGCCGGGCGAGTTTTTTGCTGGCATAAGTTGAACTGGCTATCCAAGGACATCCTAGAGCTGGCAGGAGCAAGCTGAATGGCTAAGGTGAGGAGGGGAGCAGAACCGGAGATGGTTTGTTAGAAATGGGCCGTTAGATCAGCTCACCCCATCCCATGGGAAGTTATGGGATATAAAGACTGGTCTAACTTTTAAATGAGAGCAAGGTCTAACACTCATTTAACAAGTGGCTAAACCAGCACAAAGCCACCTGGAACAGCTGCAAGTTCTCACTTTAACTTTCGCAGTGTTAAACGACAAGAAAGTGGCAGGCCTGAGAACACAATGCAAGAATCCCTCTCATGGGCCTCCCTCTTGCCTTAGACTTGCCTCCCTTTTCAACCAGCCTGTGGTTTCTCTACTGACTGCCAGCAAGCCTTCCAGCTGCTCTAACTCCAGCAGTGATGCTGACATCCGTTCGCTAAGAACTGGACTGAGACCAACAGCTCCTTTTGTATCTCCCCACAGTCATTACTTCTTCTTCTTCACTATTGACTTGGACGAGATTCAAACCAGTTGCCTATGGGTGAAAGGTTCCTTCTCCCGTCATGAATTCCATGCTCCCTCTTTCCCTTAGCTTCCAGCTGTCATCTCCTACCCCTTCTTCTTCCCAGTGGCTCTCTGAGCTTCTTGACCATTTTCAGCTGTCCCACAGTTCCAGCTTTTTGTGCCTATACCCAGCCTTCCGATCTCCAAAAGCTGCTAGTCCTCTTTTCTTTGTGCTTCCTGCTTAAGTCTGCTTCTCATTGTTCTTGAGCTAGCCTGCTCTTGTATTGCTTTGTCTCCAGTTTCAGCATCACTGGCACCAGTCTCAGTTTCTATGACAATCCAATCTAGCATTCTGTCTCCTGGTCCCAGGTTCTCCTCTGTCCCTCTTTCACCAGACCCAGTGTAGACATTTGTTCTGCTTCCTCACTTCTTAGTCCAAGTGTTACCCACCCAGGTTCTCTCTAAGCTTCTGTCTTTTAACTGGAAAATTCAGCCACACAGCCAACAGCAGCCGAAAATTAGAAGTCACTGAATGTTCCAGAGAAATGGAGAAGATAGGACAAAGCAGTTGGACTGCAGTTAGTAAAAACAGCAGAGTGTATCTGAGGGGAAAAGGTACTGTGGATCCACATTTCTTGCTGAGATATATGGCCACTTAGCCTCAGCACAAATCTGTGCAAACTCAGTTGTTTTTTTTCCTGGAAACTGAGCTGGTGCAGCTGTGCAGCACAGGGCTGCACTGTGATGCAGACATAGCCTTCGGCTGACACAAGGTGGCCTCTATCACTCACAGAACAAAGTAACATACGACAGCAAGAAGTTACCTCTTCTACCTGAACACAAGGGAAACCATACTGTTCTATTAGCAGTTACCACTTCAGTGTGAGTGCCCGTGGGTGCACATATAGTGGTCCTCTTCTTTCACAGAATCATCTGGGTTGGAAAAGACCTTGAAGATCATCCAGTCCAACCATTAACCCCACACTGACCATTCTCAACTCCCCCAGATCCCTCAGCGCTGGCTCAGCCCGACTCTTCAACCCCTCCAGGGATCCCGGGGACTCCCCCCTGCCCTGGGCAGCCCATTCCAACGCCCAACAGCCCCTTCTGCACAGAAATCCTTCCTCAGAGCCAGCCTGACCCTGCCCTGGGCAGCTTGAGGCCATTCCCTCGGGGCCTGGCGCTGGCTCCTTGGCTCCAGAGACTCATCCCCCCTCTCTGCCCCCTCCTGGCAGGGAGTTGCAGAGGGCCAGGAGGTCTCCCCTCAGCCTCCTCTTCTCCAGACTGAACCCCCCCAGTTCCCCCAGCCGCTCCTCATAAGACAATGGGCTTGAGTCACACCTTCCTACTTCTGGTTCTTTGCCTCTACAAAAGGCGGCAGAAAAGCTGGACCATCTTCTCCACCCTTTGTCTATGACCAAGGCAGCCGGCAAAAACTTGGCAGTGTAACATTCCTCACCACAATTATATTCTAGCACTTTGAGCATCTACACTGAATTCTGGTTTTGGTTTATGATCATTGCTACCTGATGTCTAAACAGGGGTCAGATAATCCTATTATCAGGGAAATTTTCCAACTTCACCCCTCACCACTCACTTCACATGTATGTGAACACAATATTTTAGCCAAATGAAGGCCATTCCAGTTGTAATTAAATGTATGTTTCTGAAACATAAATTCATCATATAAATAAGGCTCCACTTACAATTAAATGATTTAAATGTGTGGATTTGCCAAGTAACTTCATTACCATACATAACTCATCACCAATACATATTATACTTTCCACTCAAAAGATAAAATATGGGGGTTAAACCCTATTATCTTAACATTTGGATGTGATTTAAGCAAGTGCATGGCTGAGTTCAGAAATCAAATTCAAGCCAGGCACACATTTCTTTTTCTGGACTGAGGACCATATGGCAAACAGCTGGACTCTTAACATATATTGACATCCAACACCTTAAGGCTCTTACATAGCCACAAGAACTGGCTGGTTAGGATCAATATTTTGCTATTGAATGTCACAGCTGTTTCTCAAGCCCTCACCTCTTTCTAACTTGTCAGTGAGATCCTCTGTTCTTGGGGATTTCAGGAGTTAAGTATTTTACAGTACTTCCAGTGAAGGTGAAAATTACCTAAGTGAGAAGGTTTCCAGGACGGGGAAGCGGGGGGGGAATTCTCAAGCAAACACACCCCTTCAAATGTTTTGGTTTGAAACCATAATTTTAGCCTAGAATAACTCCACTAAAACAATAGAAAATCCAGATTTAAATAGCCAAAAATCTCTTTTCTAACACACATTATAAAGTGCCTTAAAAGCATGAGTTTACTCCCTTAAGAGAAACTTGAAGTATCAGGCACACTAGAAATATTATAGGAGATGAGATTATCTTGGTACTTTCAGAACGCAAAGGAAGGTCACCTCCTGGAGCACTTGCTGTTCCCTCGCCTTGCCTCTTTCTGGAAAGTTAGGTTCTTTCTAGCAGAACTGGCTCCAGATCAGAACAGTCTCCAGTCCCTCTTGGATAGAAACATCCCACAAGTTTTTACATGAGTTATGTGGCCTTTGTGGCATACGAAGGACAAAAGGACAACGAAGGGTCGCTTCACATCCAGCTCCTCCAAGCTATACAACTATCAGCTACATACTTGGAAGATTGGGTTTGTTATGAAAATAGTCATCATCAGATTAACTCTACATAAATTACCCCAAAACCACTGATAGAACATGGGAAACTTTTAAAATAAATTACAGGTTGTTCTCATTTAAGAAATTAATTGTATTTTAGATTAACACTTTATTGCTTTAACAGTGTTTAAATTTAATGATACTTAATGTTAGCTAGTATGTTCTTTCCAAAACAGAAATGTGTTATATAAATGAACACACCATGTAGCTCTTAGGATAATTGTTAGGGCAAATATACTGAAGAGAAAATGCTGGCCAAAAAGTATGTTTAAAAAAATCTCCTTTCAAGCAATCTCAAAGAAAAAGCTCTTAAAAAAGGTTGATTTACATGTTCTTTCATTTAAATTAGGAGTCCTTTTATTGTTAAAAAAAAAAGTTTTCTGTTAGTAATACCAATCTTTTCTCCAATTTTCTACTACGGGAGGTGGGGGTGTGTGTGTATAGATTTTTAGGTTTTTATTTTAATACCCATTGCAGAATATAAGTATATATTAAAGGTCAACTTTAGTCTGAGGTAAAAGCAGCACAGATGATGAGACAAATGCATTTTAGCAAAATTAATAAGTCCTAACCTCAAACGGGATTAAAACATGACTCTTCACATTTAAATTATATCAGTTTAAGCCTCAGGAATTACTATAAGCATAGTCCTTGAAAGAGACCCTATCCTTTTACTTGGCAAAATCTTAAAAATCCAAAAATCCTTTAAAAAATATCCATATATCTTTCTGAGGGCTGAAAGGAAGCAAGCATTAATAACACTATTTTACACCACATAGAAGCATTACGATTTGTTCTTATAATTACCATATATTTATCTGGGCAGTTCCTGACTGCAGTAACTGATAATGTTTTTCCCTAAGTGCAGCCAGGCCATAGAAAAGTTCATACGAGACAAACAGAATAATTTAAACACTCTGCATTTTTTTAGGACATATGCTAATTTTATAATAAAAGCAAGGACTTTTGGCTCAGTTTGCATTCACTACAGCCAGTAAAACCTCCACAGTTGGATCCTTTCTACAGCTAAGATGACAAATCATCGTTCTGTTAAGCAGCATTCAGAATAGTAATTGAGGTTTTGCTAAACTTGACAGATATCATAAGCAGCTCAAAGAGAAGAGTAGCAGCTGTATTAATATATTAACCACTGTTTTAGAAGAGTAAATGGAAGCCGTAACTTCCTCCTTGAATGTATTATATGCATCGTATAATGAAAAACATTTTCCTAAAATTGTACTCATGTGTTCATGATTGTAGATTAATTCAAATTCGTAATATTATGATTAAATGTTTGTCCAACAAATTAAATGTTTTGACACTTTAGCATGAGTAAAGCAGACTTATAAAACGTGACTTATCTGACCACAGCTCAACCTTCCACACCTCACGCTAAAAACTGCAGTGTCTGAAGTTAGAAAAGTGTAAAGCAGCTAAGGCAGCAATAAAAATGACCAAGAGCATATAGGACTTCCCCTCAGAAACATCAAATATCCAGTGTACATCTCTGAAGACAAATATCATATGAAGAATAAAAAGCCCTCCTCTGGAAATGTCTAATGGATAGAGAGCCTGATCCTCTGGGAAACTGGCTTCAGGGGGGATTACTCATGCAACAGATTTTCAGATCAGGAGCTCGAGTACTATGACTTCTGGCTGATTAAGTGGACAGTTTCAGATTTTCGTTACACCAAAGATATTATTTGAAAACGTAGGTACTTACACAGTAAAATGGTAGATAAAACACTTCCACCCACTGGGCCTCTCCAGGAAGTTGTAGACGTCTCCCTGCGTACTAGTTTTAGTCAAATAACGACTATGGAAACATTTTGTTGTACAGGCCCTGTGGGCTTCACTTTCTGTCAAGGCTGAGGCCTTTGCACCTTCCTGGGGGTTGCGGGGAATCCCAGATCCATTATTCACCAGGGTATCGGGATCCAGCGCCACGGAAGGATACTGCATATTGCTTAAATTCCCCCTGACTTCCAGCAATGCTGCAGATTTCTTGTTTCCATCCAGACTGCTAAGCTGGGAATTGGAGCCTTGAACCTGTCCACAGAGGTTATACAGCGGGTGCCCAACAGTTTCTCCGCTATCACAGGACATTCTGTAACAACACACAGGTATTAGTAACCCTGATCAATATTTAAAATCATAAAGAAGGTATTGTATGTCCTCCCTGCCCTGGGTGTTCTCCAGCAGCTAAGATGACTTTCTGCTGTTATCACGGGGCGTCTCTGTGGCACAAGTGTGAGCTATCAGCCTGTCACCTGCTGTAACTCACAGTCTCTGAAATTAAATCAGAAAAGCACGTTAGACAACAACACATGCTCGACATCAGAAGTAACAGAAGGCTGGGCAAGGAAAGAGGTTGAAATTCCTGGAGGAAGAAAGAAAATTAAGATAAAAAGTTACATTTGTTAAGAAGGAAGTTGAAAACTATTTAAATATATTGCAACACTAGGACAGCAGAAGCGTTGTCTGGAGAGCTGATCCTATGGTATTATTTTAAGCTGAGCAGTTCCTGAAGTGTCCTGATTAGAGGTGGAAGTGTGAAAATTTCCTGGAATTTATAAACTTACTGTGGCCTGAAACACACTAGATGGGGATTTTGAACTTCCACACCTTCACCTCAAGAGATACTAGCTAGTGTCAATGTCACAGAAAGATTTTAAGACTTGAATAAATTATTTCAGTCACCTCATGGGATCTGATGTTGCAGTCCAGGGTACTCAGGAACAATTTTTCTCAAATGTAAAAAAGAGGATGCCATTAACAATAACTGTCACTGGGAGGTTAATATTGTTACAAGGGAAAAGATCAAAGAGTCCTGGACTGATTCTTGATTTTCTTTAAGCCATTTAACCTTTGCTGCTAACTTTGCTATTCTCAAGCAAGTACCTAGAGGAAACAATAGAAAATAAGGCTCTTATTGATCAATATATATTTCATGGGACAGACTTAAATTGCTGCTAATACACAGATCCTTAACAGCAATATTAATCATTTTGTGAGGCTGAGGCTCTTTCTGAAGTGTTATTTTTTTGCACTGCCTCATTTCTTACACACTACCACGAAAAGCTTCCTTATTGAAAATGCTTAGCTAAAATGAAAATATGAAAATATTACAAGTATCACGAGAGGTGACTAACTTCAAAGCACTGCTGACGTCAATATCAAAATCATGTCTGTAATGTCATATTGTAATGTACTGTTATCTGCAGTACAAATCTCACATGCCTGGGGGTTGCAGCTGACTGCTCCTCTGTCAGAAGAGACTCACACCCACAGTTTGAGTTACTTTAGCCTCAGCAGAATATAGTAATTTAGAGAGAAACAATTTCAGCCTTCTTTTTAAATGAGGCTTACTTTTTGTTGTTGCTTAAAGATCCGCATGTGTAGTGGTTGAAGTCCCATTGTAGTGCATCTGAACAGAGCCCTCCAAGTTATTCAACAAAATATTTACATGGAGTAGTGGACTTGTTATAACATGCTCCTTTCTTAATGCTGGTCATGGTAAGGTGAACTGATGCATTTCTACATTAGTCCTATAGCAGACAGAGAAATACTACCTTACTCTCATCAGGTCTCTTAACAACAAAATGCTGGAGGGACCACACATTAAAGTTGAAACTCAAAGCCCTTCATCCAAGTCAATCTACAACAAGAACATAAGAAATACCTATACAAAGTCCACTCCCTCCACATCATTCATTTCACGGTGCTGAGGCTACGTAGACAAATGCTTGCAGCAAAGGTTGGCTACCCAGCAGTTGCAAGCAAAGCCACCTAAAACACATTTTCTAGCCTGTATAATGCAAACAGGGCAGCCCACACAGTCAGACATAAAGCACAGAAAAACATGAAACCAGCTGGCAAACAGTACCTACTTTCTCTTGTCACAAGTCCTTCTACTCCTCCTCTTCTCTGCTCCCTTAGCTCCACACAGCAGCCTCTCTGGATAGGTGCAGGGAGAGAAATTGCTGCCTAGCTCTGCCCCCAGCTTATCAAGTCCCACCCTGAGTAATGCAGGGTCCCTCCCTTCTATCTGCCTTACATGGCTGCTCTTGGAAAAGGCAGAGGAAGAACTGGGGAACAGTTTTGACAGCTTCAGAGAGGAGTTACTTCTGCTTCTTCCTGTTGTCAAAACAAGCAATCACAAGCAACAGCTTAATTTTGCTGAGGATTGTCCTCCTTTCCCTCCCAGTCCTTTTCTTATCTGCACACACTTATTTGCAATGGGTTAAAAGTGGCATTTTCTTACTGCACATCTTTTAAAAAAACTGAATTAGGTGCTGCTTGTAGTTGGAAGCTCTGCAGCAGGCTTTCATATTGGGTAAATCTAAACAGGCAGCATCAGTTGTTTGGTTTTCTCCATCAAAGTTTTGGCAAAACCAAAAGCAGCACTTCATTATGTTACATTAAGTAATGGAAAATCAGAGTTCTCTATTATTGTTGCCTTTCTGAACCATGTTGCATGGCTTTTTATTAATCTGGGAGGAAGAGAATCCCAAACATAACCATTTGAGCATCAAACTCATTTTATTGATGAACTTTCTCAACAGAAAGGAGAAAATGAATACTACTGTTTGTTTGCTTTTCTCCTTTTTGTAACAGAAATTAGACTGGTGTCCGAAATGCCAGCACTCTGAACATGAGGTGCTTCCCATTCTTCCACAGTCACGTGGCCAGGAATGAAACAGAGGGAACATTTCATCTTTTGTTCTGGCAGTGGGGAAATGTTGCCATTGTACACAGTCTTCAACTTTTATCGTAATTGTTCATGGGGCTAAGACCTCTCATTCCATGGAAAGATTATCCCAGAAAGGGACTTTCTTATTTTCCCAGTTATATTTCCATACCACTGGGGAAAAAAGAAAAAAAAAATAAAATTCCTTAGTTCCTTTCTTTTTCTGATGAATGATGAATTCTGGCGATGATGATTTCTGATCAATCTCATGTTTTCACTTCTGTAAAAATCAACCCCTCCAGAACACCGTCCTTGGATGCTGTGTGACTCAGGTTACACTGTGCACAGAATTGAATGCAGTATTCCAGGTAGTGCTGCAGGTGAGCCACTGAGAAGGACTAATACCTGACAAGGGTCACAGAACTCCTTCTCCAGGTTTTTGCTCATGCTTTGAAATGTTTTCTGCATTAATTAATACTTCTATACTCTCTGTTGTATTAACTTTTCCAGACGGTAATTTCCTAAATCCAAAAATTGCTGTCTGTTCTCACCTCTGACCTCTCTTGAATGTAATTGTTTAAGCTCTAAATAACTAGCTGAAGTATGTAGGAAAAAACGCATTTAAAAAACCCCAAACAATAATCATCTTGGATATTTTAAGGTTTAAAATAAGTTTCCTTTGAAGAAAAAGTAGTATTCATCTTCACTGCAAACACAAAAAGTCAACATAATAGCAGCAGGTCTGAAAGCACTGTAGAAATAGAACCCAGAGCATCTGACTCCTATTTCTTGGTCAAGGAAAAGATGATTTAGTGTTAAAATCTTATTAGAGTGAACTGTGGAAGACAGGAACTCATTCTATCACACCCCCCCAGATGTAGTATATCACATCTTTGGGTCAAACTTTCAAAAGCCAGTGAATCACTTAATTTATGACTGATGTGAAATGGAAATGCATGATTTCAGGAATGTCTAACTGCTGAAGTTTTCCCCAGTAAAATTATATATTCATATAACGCCCTGCAACTGCATATATATAAAAGTGTGGCTTTTACAGCTGGGCTCACTTCTCATCTCCCATTTAATCCTGATGTGCCTGATGCAGCCCACATACTCAAAGAGCATCTCTACCCCACAGTGACATCACGGTATTTAGCACTAAGCACAGGAAACATGATGACTTATAGCCAAAAGCTCAGGGTGAGGAGGCACAGGGAAATGTCTGGGTTTGAGATGCAGATTTAAATCCCTTCTTGACAAGAGACACTTCTCAGCAAACTATCCTAAACACAGGACGAAACCCATTTTCTACTGATTATCACCATCAGTATCTCCTCCGGGGGTTGTATTTTAGAAGAAACACATTAATCAGTCATGCAAGAAACATAAAGGAATAATATGGAACCCAAATGCTAGAAAAGATTTTGAACAGTAAATAATAGAGTTGTGAAACATTCCCATGCTCCTCTGTTCATTTCAAATTCCATTCTCAGGACCTAAGCTTTCTGCATAACCGCTTTGGGTTTGTGAATTCCACTTCCAGAACCAGATACCTAAAAGACAAGAGACTGCTGAATGCCATGGACCATTCTGGTTTAACTATAGAATTTTTTCTTAGCAATGATCATGTTAAGACACAAATTCAGCATGTTGTGTGCCTTGAACTAGTTGCATCCAGGCTGCCCGTAAGGGCCAAAATGCCAACCCTTGCTTTTTGCTGGAGCTTCCCAGCCTGGTGAACCAAAGGTCTTAGAAGGGACTGTAAAACAAAGCCAAGTGAGGAATTATGGATCTTGGCATGGGGTATAGGCTTGAGCTCCAAGTTCACATAACAGCACTTCCTGTACGCTTCATTTTTGAACTGCAGATTGAAAATGGGGTAATACCTGTCTTGCAAATCTGTCAGGTAGTTCAGTTGTCTGTAGAGCACTTTGAAATCCAAGTCATGTGCACCATGAACACCATTATTCTTCTTCGCAAGGACAGGCTGAAGATCAGTTAAGATTATCATGACTTGTGTACTATGATACTGGGAGGATGGTACTTAAAAAAACCAGCAGATTGTGACACTGAGCTTCCATTCACTGCCAACGGTTTGTCAAGTAAAAAATATTGTAGCATTTTCCTACATGGGGGAAGATCTGAAATGCCAAATGGCCTTTTATGCATGTTGGCACAGCTTCATTATTTTAGTGTTAATATAGATAGTCTGTAAGGCTGGCTGTTTGACCCAGAGTAGTATCTAACAATTTTATAAATCTCTCATTTCCATGATGGAATTGTTGTAAGACATTAAGGTGACTCCTTCACTTACACAGGTTTGGTTTGTTTGGTTTTTTTTTTTTTCTCTCTGATCAAACTGAAAATAAAATGTTTTACATGAAAAAAACAAAACCAAAAACCAAATCAACAACAGAAAATGCAAGTTTTGCAAGAAATTAACAGCTGTGATGTGAAGAAAATGTCAGTATCTTACTATGATATATATGTATAGACCTTATACTAGATCTTAGTATAAGATCTAAACTAGATCTTATACTTTAAAATATGGTTGTTATGCTGACCCTAATTAAACAATTCTATCTGCCTGGTGGAAATAATAATTCATTAATTCACATGGTTATTATAGGGGGAACCAATAGCAACTTCCAGATCAGTTTGTCTGTCTGTTCCTACCATAACCATCCTTTTCATTTTTGAAATGTCATCAACTTTACAAGCATATGGACTGAAATTCTCTTTTGGAAGTCTCTAATTCTGGTTTTGACTGGATGGTTTAAAAGCTATTCGGCAGCCTTTGACCATAAAGACAGAGAAAAATAGCCATCTCTTTTAAGATAAAAACCACTGGCAACAGACATATAGCAAACCCAAGCTGAAACCAACTACATGGTATACCTCCTTTTGCTTATTCTGTTTCATTCATTTCTTTCTTTTACCCCAACCATCCATCCTATCCAGGCAAATTCTGCCATTTTGTGCAATGAAGAGGGAAGAGTGCTGGTTGCAGTGGCAGGTACAATAATGCTACTAAATGTTCCATACTAAAGCACTGGGCAACATGGTGAAGATGCAACCCAAATGGAAGGGTGAGAAGGACGCAGTGTAAAATTCCTGTTGAGAAAACGAGCGCCTTCCTTTGAAGGATGCAGTTTTTGGTCTGAAAATAAAAAGAGTGTTGTATAACTGTATACACCCAATGGTACTGTCCACAATCACAGCTCTCGTGGCTGTCCTCAGGCTGTAGGAATGACAAGAGGGGGAAAGCACAAGAGGTTGTCGAAGGTGCTTCTGGGTGACTCCTTCGTGCACAGGGTTCAGCACCCTGGAGAGTGACGAGACGTTCCCGCCCCGCGAGTCCCACCTGCCCTCCCCTCCCCAAAATCACAGGTAACCCCCAGCACTTAACTAGGAGTCAACCTGAATCGTGTTAAACTCCCACAAAAAAACCGTACGAAGCGTATGACGTGCAGAAGTGCTCCCAGATCACGCCTCCCACAAGCCAGCAAGGTGCATGTGTAAGGTTTTCTTCAGTCAGTCGTGGTAAAATACAGGAATTCCCACTTTTAAAATGCTTCTTCCGATTAGGTTGCTTGGGAAACTAACACTTGGGAGCTCCTACCCTTATTTCTGTTTGCTCTCAAATCAGTGATTGCGGGAGAGCCGAGCACGCACACGACCAATGAGATCAAGCAATGCCCCTTTATTACAACTAATTCAGCCCTTTTATAATGTTCTCCCGCACACGTGAGTAACATGCAGTACAAGCCCTCAAGATTGCACAGTTAACTTAGCCCGCGCTTTAAACCTTCTTAAGACTGGATAAAAAGTGCCACATCAGCCTTTCCAGGCTTCCTGCCTTGTGGAACTTCCTCTTCCGTCCCAACCCCTTCCGGGGGTTGTTTGTCTCGTCGAGTTTCTCCCCCCTCATTCAGGGTCACATCCTTATCGCATTCTTGCTCGGCTGAGGCTCTTATCAGTCTTGTTCTCACGCAGGATTGCTCACATGGCCATTCTCTCGCAGAATCCCAACAAGTGATTTACATCATCAAATAGCTATGGGCTAGTGTGTCCTTACAGAAGGTGAGTGTACTTGCGGAATGTTGAGTGTCACCGTGGGAAGCATCTCTGATGAAAAGAAATGTGTGTGAATGAGGTATAAAGCCAGCACGGCACAGCACAGGTCGCAGCAATGTGAATAAAGAACGGTTCTCCCAAATGGTGACCCTGGCAAATACTTAAATGTTCTCTGTGATTTGTTAATTCAAATTATACCACCATTTATAAAGACTAAAAACTGAAATGGAAAATCTGAACACTTGTCCTTTAAATCGGTGTTACCTGATGCTCGTTCAGGGCTATGTGTGAAAACAACAGGCCAGGCAGAAGATGGACGTGAGCCATTCAGATCAGGTGAGACCCCTCCATCTCTTCAGGCCCTATCAGTTTGCCACCTGCCCCCAATAATCTGCCACAACAGGCCTGTTCCACTTAGCTTTCAACCAAGTTTAGCAACAATAAATCTGTTCCAAGGCCAGCTGGGGCACCTATGCTAGCAGTGCATGAAGAACAGTGTCCCAGAAGAACAGATACAAACGGTTAAGCTTTTCACTCACCAAGATGAAACCCTGAACAAAATGTCACCCATCTTCCTTTGGACTAGCGTTATGAACAGCTTGTCTTTGAAGGGAACATTTCCAAAGCAGATTTAAAAACTTTACAGCTCAGTAGTTATAAACAGCAGATAAATCCTTACATTACGAACATATGAGAAGAGTGAATGCTTCCTAGTTTATCTATTTTACCTCTTTATCTTGCCAAATTTATAATTGCTATATGGTTCAGGATGAGGAGAGACAAGCGACAGAATTATTTTTATTCATTGTTAACTCTTTGCTTTTGTGCTGTTTCTCGTGTGTCACCAGTTAAGTAAAACTCTAAGTCAACACTGCCCTTATTTCACAAAAGACCTTAGTTATCAATTACCTTAAAGACCTTAGATATTAATTACCCTTAGACCAGCATATTATTTCTAGGCAAGATCTGATATTCCTTACACTTGAAAGAAGGAACATGGTGGTGGGAATCAATCCAACCATCCATTTGTTCTCACACAAAACATCAGAATTTTCAGAATCTTTGTTTCTGAGTTTTTCTCTTGTTTTCATGAGTCCTGATGGGTCACCAGTAGTCCAACACTCATCTCTTAACAAATGTACACATTTTCATTTTTTCTACTCCACTTTCAGCAAGGATCTCATGTGTTCGGCTGGTACTTTTTTAATTTTGTGTGAAAAACCTCAGATAAGCAAATTACTTGTGTGGCTTAACTATTGTTCCAGAATGCTGCAGGATAAATTTCACTTTTCCATGAGGAATATATATTTGGTGACTCCGTCTCTCGCTTGGTATCCTGTTGCTACTTGTCTCCCACTACAAGGAGAGGGGAGATAAAAGCTGGAGATGAAGGGGAAGAGTTGACAAAGAAGTATGTTTTCCTGTGAAAAGGATTCAGTTCCATGATTTTTGCACCATAGTTCAGCTAAATTTCAAGTGTATTAATTTCTATCAGACAGATGCTGCACCGATGCCACTGGGGGTTTATGTGCTATGGAAGCATACGTCACTCTCATTCACCCAGAGAAGTGATCTCCTTGGTTAATGGTTGTGTGGTAAAGACGATGTTGGGCCCAGCAAAATGAGATCTGATATTCAAGCTTTTGAGAGATCCAGAAAGGAGATAACTCTGGGGTGTCATGACTTCAGGCACCATTGTTCTTGAGCTCGTTAGGCACAGCAATAACCATGCACTGAGATGAAACAGATGTGACAAAGTACGCGACCTTGCTAATGATACTGTCACTTCAGTAGGCTTTTGGAAAGAAGGGAATTGTTAAATTGAAATATTAAGAATAAAGAGAAGTTTATATCATGAAAGTACATTTTCTAACTTGGCATTATATGCCGATTAAGAAAATGTTGGTTTTTTGAAAGCCAGCATCATAGGGTCCTGATCCTACTTGTCATTTTAGGTGCTATTGTAAATCAAGAAATAATTATAATGCACTCCATGACAGTTATATTTTGCAATGCTAAAGCCAAATTCTGCTGATGTCATGTTATGATACCTGGACAATAGAGAACAGCTTGGTGTGCAGTTTAAGGTGTGCTTGGTCTTTAAGTCTAGTGCTCTTTACTAGGACAGCAGAATTCTTAAACTGATTATAATCATAGTATATCTTAATGGCAACCCATATTATTTTTGATACCTGCATAAATAAGAATAAAAACAGTCATTAAATTGTATGAACTAAAATAAATTGCTGCCACATAGGGCAAAGTATCTGTCGATATGCTTATGTTGCATAAAAGGAAGACAAAACTACTGCTTGAAATATTGTACCTATTCTAACTGATGAAGAGGTATCAGATAGCAGTCATGGAGAGCCTTCAAATAATAAGAGACAATATAAATTCTTCTACAGTGAACCTCAACTGTTACTTGATTCCTATCTTCAATTATATTAAGTGTCCTAGCATTGTATTATTGGGTATGTTTAAATCATTAGTGATGCACTGGAGGAGAAGGATACTGTTATTGGTACTGAGGTTGTAACAGAATACCATTAAAAGTGGATGCTTATTACAAATATATTTGAAAAGATTGATCAAAATGTAACTATTGCTTCAGGAGAGACTTTTTACGTAGGAGCTACATGTTATAACTGAAGAAAGAGTTCGGAAGGATGACAATAATCCTTTAAGGATAAGTGCAGTTATACATTTTTACATTTATGAGTTAAGACATTCTGCTAATTTTAATGAAAGATTTCCACAAAGCTTTTTCTGTAGGGTCTTTTGTACAACCTTTAATTGATTATCAAGCTGATATTAAAAAGAAGTAAACTAAACTTAAAATTCTTAATGTAACATGTCCATGTTACCTTCTCTTTCCATACTAATCTGGAGTCTGAGGCAGTAAATCTTCTGAAATGAAACACCTCATTCCCAAAAGGGAGAACATCCTCAGCAGGAAATCTCCTATTTCTTACTTCCACCTTCTGTAACTTTTTAAAGACAACTATCTGCTACTTTCTCTGGTAGTTCTAAATTCTTGACTGCTTCTTGAGTATGTAACATGCAGTGCACATGTGCAACATGACCAGAAAGTCAGGCTTCAGCATTCACAATCTATTCTGCACAGATTTGAAGAGCACAATTACAGAGAGGTTTACCAAGTGTCTTCCCACTGTGTTCCAAGCAAGTAAATCCAACGAAGGTTGACTTAGCTTGAGTAGAGGCAGAGGGTATTACACAGCAATGTGGTAATTACCCTGACACTGCTCTGTGCACTCAGAATATTAAACAGAGGTGGGATTCGATCGTAACTGCAAATTCCCTCTTTCACCAGTAGATTTTTGCTTATTGAATGATCAATGTGAAATTGGATCTGACTGGAAAAATTAAAGAGGAACCATAATCTCTTATTGAGAGAGATGACAGAGCCTTTGGAAATGCTGGCTTTTTCACTAAGAAGATGGGAAATCACAAAAATGGAAAAAGGGAAATAGTAGTAACATAATCTGTGATTTGACTATACACAGCAAACACACACTTATCGAACATCTCCAGTATCTTTCTGCTTATGAGTTTCTAAATAACGTCTGCTCTTTTTTCCCATATACCATTTTTTTATGCAAAATCATAGTTTCAAGTAAGAATAAAGTGGCTTCAGTTGTACTGTAACTGGAAATGCTTTTCTAAATGTGTGTGCATCTCAAAATAAAGGATGAACACTTGTTTGCTAAAGAGGTATATAAAAAATATATCCTGGGGTAAATCTGTAAGGGCCGTCTACAGGTCTGTTGATTTCAAGATAATGTAAGTGGGTCACTACATCAGTACTGTTACGAATACCTGTTTAATCTTAATTAGTTTCTCTGTGCTAGAATTAAGCTATTGCTCATGAAAAGCCACTCAGATGAAGCATTTAATTATAAAAATACAGATTACAGGTTTTTGTTTAGATTTCTGGAAATGCTTGCTAGGATGAAAAAAGAATAAATTAAAAAAATGACCACAGACATACTAATTGAACAGCACATCTGCCAAAAATAATTATAAGTAGAAGCTATAATAAATAGCAACAAAATACTTCATCTATGTAGCAATTTTTAGTAACTAGTGATGGTGCATGAAAAAAAATAAATACTGTATTTGTAATGCATTCGTGTTTCTGTCTCATGGTCACTTGTAGAGAAACTGGATCTTTATTATCTGCATCTATTTCTCCTTTTTTTCTTTCTTCAGTTTTAAAAATAATAATTCTGTCTCAAGTATTACAGGGCTAATAATGATGAGAAAAAATGGACTTATGTCATCACAGAGAAATAACCATAAACAGCAGAGGACATACTGAAGAACTCAAGTATCTTGTCATGTAAACACCGTATGATTCAATTCCAGGAAAAAATAAGAAATTCGTTACTGTAAACAGTTTCTTTTGCACCTCCTAATAACAATGCTGGCGGGTTTTCCTTTGCTTTTCTTTTACAGGAAGTCAGCTCTTACTGTGTGGACTGGATTTTTTTAGGTCTACATTTCTTGGAGAAGATGGAATGGAGAGAGTCCTGACAGAAGATTTTTAGCAGACATTGGTGGCTGCAGAGATCCTTTTCATTCTATTTGTATTACTGTAGCATCAGCAGCTTACAAACAAGTGATAAAAGACAGATGAATCAGCTGAGATTATGAGGAGTACAGCAAAGACACTCTGGATCTGAGGCACTTCAGTTTTGTCCATCTTTTGGAAAACTGGGACTGTGTTTAGCTGGGCTGAGTCAAATAAATTAAACAAAGAAATCTGTCATAAGACACCATTTGATCTATTTAAAAGTAGCTGTAGAAAAGAGGCTGCCTTGACAGTAAAGATTCTGGGTGAAGTTGCGATTCTTGAGAGCTGTTTATTCTAGCAGTTAGAACATCCCATAAACATTTCTTTAAGAAAACCCTTCTGAAGTAGATGTTCACTTTCTTGAGTGAAATCTAACACAAGCAGCAGTGTGTTGAACATGGACCCTTCTACTGAAAGCTAACATTTAAACAGTAATTGTGACTAACTGGGTTCTTTTTAGGAAAAGCATTTAAAATTTGAAGAGTATTTTAAAATAAATTAGTAACTTTTGATACTGCAACCCAACACATGCAAGTGACCCATGCTGAAGTCATGAAACAGGAACTCCTAGCTAACACATAACACCTGCAGCTGGATCTTGTTCTGTTACTGGCACTGCATGCTTTCAACAACAAAAGATCTCTTCTTGTGTTACCCTAATGTGGAAAATAAGATAAAATTCAGAGTGCCTTCTAAGGAAGAACATTGCAGTGAGAAAATACAGTGGGACTTCAGAAGTTCAGTAAGGCTGCCTAAGTCATCGCTTAGTATTTGTAAAATTCACTAACTATATTAAGCATTAATGTAAATCGAAGATTTATCAAACTTCACATATTAATATCATACTCCATTTTGTCTTCATGTGCATAAAGGGACTGGCAAGATTTCTGTCATGAGCATATAGATAGGAGTATAGGTGTGCATAAGCAGAGTATTTCTCCTGACCTTGATGGTGACACATCGCTGTGAAGACAGTAGGGTGTGCCTGATAAATATTCTGAAAATGAAGATGCAATAACATTTTTTTTTTTTAAATCAGAAAAGCAGTTATTATTTAGAAGGGCTATTTCTGACCATATTATATGATAATCAGTGAAATTGTATATATCCCGTGTGTATAACATGAAGAATATATATACCCTCTGCCTACAGAAGTGTGCCCAGGCAGCTACTAGCAACATTCAGTTTTGTAATTCAGGGCAGATTCAACCTCTTTGGGCACTGAAGCTCAAATCCTCACTTAGATGCCTTGCTCTCCTTGATGTCTGGACATTTTGTCTTCAGAATTAACTTTTTGAGAATTTAAAGATTTAAGGAATTCAATTAATTGATTTTAGTTTGGAGCAATTAACACTGCTATTAAGAATTTCATCACATTGTTTTGGCCTTTTTCCACCTGCTGTTAACAAGGGGATGGGCATTCCATCATTCAAAAATTGTGAAAGTAACAGAAATCTTGTGGAAATCTGTAATTGAAAGGTTTATATTCTAATTAACATTAGTAATTAAGCACAATCCATCATTCATAAGAATGCATTCTGAACAACAATTGTGCTGAAGTGGGTGAAGTCATTGTGCAATGCCGTATTACTAATTAAAGGGTAAAATATATTAGGAGAATGTTGTCATTTGAACAGATTAAAGCAGAAATTCGGGTTGATATAGTGCTTAGGGATCTGGTGGAGTTGAGAATGGTCAGTGTGAGGTTTGTGGTTGGACTGGAGGAGCTTCAAGGGCTTTTCCAACCAAGATGATTATGTGATTCTTGCATGTGGCCAGACATACATTGCTACAAAATCCCCTGACAGACACCTGTACCTCACAGGTTCTGAGAAGCTGAAAAAATGTGAGATTTAAGAAAAGCAGCACTATCTAGTCCAGACTTACACACGGCAGCACGATGACAGTTTCCATATGGCAGGGCTGTGAACCCGTTTGCCTTTTTCTGAAGAAACCCACGGTGCTTCGCTTTACAGGGGCCGCTGAAAGAGCCTGTTACTGATTTGGAGATACCAAGTGGGACTAAGTTATATTTTTACTTGTGAGAGGAAGAAACTGACTTCGGGGAAAAGCCACCCGCAGGCATCCTCCAGCCACGGCCAGGCCCGGCCCAGCGGCCGCTGCGCCCCCACAGCCCGCGCTGCAGCTACAGGCGCCAAGATGGCGGAAGCAGGGCGCGCAGCCAAGGCAATTGCTGACCAGGACCTTCCGCTTCCCTCCGCTCCTCCTTCATCCTCCGTCCCCAGTAGAATCACTGCCGGCCTCCGTCCCGCTTCGGGCGCCTCAGTCGGCTCCGCACCTCCCCTCCCCGCCTCCATGCGTGCGGGGAACTGCGACGCTTCGCTTTTCCGACTGGTTTGGCCCGGGCCGGCTTCCGTCCTGCCGGCGGGCTCCGCGTCCCCAAGATGGCGCCCGGCAGCGGAGCGCTGCGGGTCGGTGCGGGTTACCGGGCTGTGCTCTCCCGGTGCTGCGGGAGGGTCGTGGTGGCACCTCTCTTCGGGGCTGCGGCTTACTCCTCCGCGCCTGCGGTGCCCAGCAGGGAAGGCCGGCAGAGGGAAGGTGAGAGCGGCCCGGCCCGCTCTGCGGCGGCCGCGGGGCGGGGGGCTCGGGCTGCGCCTGGCTGCGGGCTGGCGGGACCCTGGGAGCGGGCGGGGAGCTCGGGGCCGGGGCCGTAGCCTTCCCTCCTGCCTTCCCTCCTGCCTTCCCTCCTGCCTTCCCTCCTGCCTTCCCTCCTGCCTTCCCTCCTGCCTTCCCTCCTGCCTTCCCTCCTGCCTTCCCTCCTGCCTTCCCTCCTGCCTTCCCTCCTGCCTTCCCTCCTGCCTTCCCTCCTGCCTTCCCTCCCGCCCCTCCTGCCTTCCCTCCTGCCCCTCCTGGCTGTGGGTGGCTCTGAGAAGGACACTTTGATTGCAAGCATTTTCTGGAGAGCTTTTGTTTTAAAGAAAAAAAACCCACCCAAAACCACAAATCTTGATGTTAAAAGTTACAGATTTTAGCAGCACAAATAACTGTGAAAAGTCTGAAGAAATAAATGAGCAAACTGGTGGTTGCTAGACAAACTTTCAGCTCAGGATTACAGTGGTACGGTGGACCTGCAGAGCATTGCCTGGTTCTAGGTATTCCAAATAATTTAATTGTTCGTTGAGGGATGTTCACTGGCGTTAAAACGTTTGATGTGGTGCCTGGCCCCAAGGTGAGCTGTTCAGGGTGCTCTGAGTGCAAATAGAAGCTGTTGGTCAGCATTGTACCAATATTATTCCAAAGAGTGGGTGAGCGTTTGTTATCTGCAGATTCAGGAGCAGGCTGGGTTGGTGAAAGAGCCTTTGAGTGGTGTCTGATGCTGGGACCCGTGGCAGTGCAGGAGTGAAAGGTATCCTGACCTGAAACTGTAAATGATTGTAATAGAAAGAGTATTGGTATGAATGAAGTGTGTCTGTGAAAGCACCACAAAAATGACAGATCTAGGGATAAAAGAATGCTGTTGCAGAGCCCCATACGTGTTCTTCAGTTTAAAATTTTATATGGCAAGAAGAGGAAGAACAGATTTGGATCCATAACTTATATGAGGAAAGCATAAGAACTATGAAATTCACAAGTTTTTACGAGGCTTATATGGGGTAGAGTTGTGAGAGAAATTAATGAGGCAAAAAGAACCCTAAAGATCCACTCCTAAATCCCATTCGTTTTTTATTTTGCTAAATATTTACTGTATCTTAATGTGGCAACAGTTAAAAAACAACAAAAATTTTCCCAAGCTAAAGCAGGACACTTGAAAATAAATGTAATCAGATTCACCTTAATTTGACTATTATAAAGGCCACATTGGTTTGGGGCTGGTTTTTTTCAGGGGGGTTGGGGGGTTGAAAGTGATTAACAGAATTTGAGGATGGGGGAGGAAATGAAGACAAGAAAGTGAAGATCTCTGTTCAGATTGAAAACCCAATGGTATTTGGTATCTTTGTGCATCCCTGTGAGTCCCTCACCACAGCTCCAGCTGAAGTCAGTTGGCTAAAAAGTTCAGCCCAATGGTGGTTCAGACCTGCTAAAAGGGAGTAAACTCTTTCACATTCTGTTCTGTCATCTCTGGGACTGCTCAGTAAGCCAAGTCAATGTGGTAGAATGGCAGAAAACAAACACATTGGTTTGTTCTCCATCCCCGGCTCAAGAAGAAAAAGTTTGATGTGCTAATCTACAGAGTTTAGATGAGATTGAGAGTGGCACAGAAGAGGGTGTGAAGATGTACTGTCGGAAGGAAGGGATGGAGCTGTGGGATTCTCCTTTTGATAGTGAACTGTTAGGTTTAGCTGTCTTGTGCTGCTGGTGGAGAGTGATTTGTGGCTGAACAGCCATGTGGGAAAGAGAAAAGCACAGTTATGAAGGCAAAAGTGCACTTTCACTCATTTTTCTTTCTTCCTGCATCAAGCTGGAATAAAAGATGCTTCCAAAATCATTTAGGAGTGTAACCACTAAATTGTTGTTAACGTGTTTCTAGGATAGACCCAGACAAATTGGCTTCCAAGCTTTTTTTATCTTACAATTCAAAAAATAAATGAGCAATCTGCAGTATGAGTATCTGATCTTCTCCTTCTTCCAGGTAAAGACTGGGGAGTATTAGTGTATATTGTCTTAGTGAAAGAAAAAAACCCCACAGAATTATGCTGCGTTTTTTTCCTCACAAAACCATATAATAGTTTGTATTGAAGATGTTTCTTTTTCTTTCAGCTTTGACAAGAGGCAGAACGCCACAGTTCATAAGATCAGTAAGTACTGAAACTATTTGTTAACTCAAGTGTGTTTCAGAAAGTTTTCTAAGTTTTAACAGTTTGTATAGGAGCCCGTTCTGCAGTCAAAACCTGATGAAACAATCCACTATAACTATTTCAGAAACAGCACCTAGCTTCTTCAGTGTCCCATCTCTTCTCAGTCTGTATTCTCATAAAGGCAAAAACATGAACAGTAACAAGGAAACAGTTAGCTTGTACTGATACCATGTACTGCAGGCCTTAAAAGGGCCTGAAAGTTGCATTTAAAACAAAAAGAGACATTTTCATGTTGTTTTCAGTATGAGTTTCCAGGATTCATAGTGGTTGATTTCTGGTGTAATTAAAAAATCTGATATTGTGCATAAGTGAAGTTGGTTTTGCACAGTAGAATTAAAACTGATATCTGAACATTTAATCACTGAGAATTTTCTTACTTATTCCACACAGAAATTTCAAAAGTAGTGTGTGTTATGATTTTTATAGGCAAATAGTAAAAATGGACGTGGCATGTAGAAAATTTTTGTTCAGCGTAAAAGAGCAGGTTTAATGACACACCAGAGCGGTCAAACCAGCTGACTGCATGTATCCATTTGTCTTTTATCCTTCTAAATTAAAAATTAAGGTTTTGGGGAAAGAAACAGTGACTTGGGTTTTTTTGGTTTTTTGTTTTTTTTTAAAAGGAGCATTTGCCTAAAACCTTGGTCAGTTATTGGAGCGTATAAGCTATTTCTGTAAATTGTGTTACATATTTCCTATAGTGGGAATTCTATAGCGAGTAATTTCAGAGGAGTTAATATGTGTTTCTTTTAATATGAACTTAAGACTTTCAGAATTCCAGAATTTAAAAAATTTTCTTGCCCCCCATGAAATGCTTAGGCACTTCAGAAAACAGAGTTTACAATTAAATACTAGTTTGCTTCCCCTTTTTCCCTCTGCTGATTTATCACAACTCAAGAAGATGGCAAGTTCTTCTTTCTAAACATTTCTGAAATAAAATGCATGTGAAGATTGGGAAGGGCCTGTTACCAAACCTTTGGAAGGCTATCTTTTAAAAATCCCTTTACAAATGAGCACCAACTTTTGAAAGAAAGGTGTCTTGAAATTTCTAGCTGTGGGAGTTTATTCCTAAAGCAGCTTCTTGTATGTTTTACTCCTGCTTTGTCTCGCAGAGCAGCGTATCTCCCATCAAACTTTTACAATTTTCATTTATTAGCCTACACCTCCCAGAACTGAGAGGATGGCTGTTGATCAGGACTGGAGCAGTGTTTATCCAACAGCAGCTGCGTTTAAACCTGCCTCTGTGCCTCTCCCAATTCGAATGGGTTACCCAGTGAAGAGAGGAGTACCTCCACCCAAAGAAGGCAACTTAGAACTTATAAAGGTAAGGCACATGCCATTGGCATGTGGTAACTTTTAAAATTATTATTCACTAAGACTACACTGCTTTGATTGTAATATTTGGATTGGATACTGTTTTCTATTATTAAATAGGGTAATACTTTATTTAATTTCTAAATTAAATGGTAAAAAGTACTAATGTAAGTAGCAAATTAACCCAGTCGGGAGACTTCTAGGATTATCATGCCTGTGACTTAAGTCTTTTGCTAAGTCAGACTTGAGAAGAGTCTTCATATCTGAATATTTTAAGTGTATTGTACTGCCTTAACAAATGTTAAAGTGTAATCAGATTTCAGTAGTGCCCTTTGTTTATGAACTGACAGAAGAGCTTTATTTTGGTAACTCTTAATATATTTATTTCAGATTCCCAATTTTTTGCATCTTACTCCTCCTGCAATTAAGAAACACTGTGCAGCTCTTAAAGGTGAGGGGTTTTTTGTTTTGTCAGGTTGTTTTTTTTCTGTTTTTAAAAACCATGTCTTGGAGTTTTAAGATGATGCAAAACGTGCCTGTGTGTGATGAAGTAGAAGGTGAGACGTGGTTCATCTCTGCAGCTGGTTATTTGTCAGGTTTTGGCTAGTATTGTATGCTTTCTTGTTGATGCATTAAGTCATACAAATGGTAGGCAGGTTTTCAGCACACCAGTAAGACTTTTAATTTTACCTTTCCCAATCTAGTGAAGACCAAGAGCATCTTTGCCAGCCAGCAGGGAGAACCTAACGAGGAGGTTAGCCCAAAGAGAAGTGGAGGCACAAGGGTAAAGGCAGGAGATAGAATTATAGAATCATTTGGGTTGGAAAAGGCTCTTAAGATGATAGAGTCCAACCAATAACCTAACACTACCAACCACCGCTAAACCATGTCCTTAAGTGCTGCATCTACACATCTTTTAAATACATCTAGGGATATTGACTCAACCACTTCCCTGGGCAGCCTGTTCCAGTGCTTGATAATCCTTTTGGTGAAGAAATTTTTTCGTAATATCCAATCTAAACTTCCCCTGGTATAACTTCAGGCTGTTTCCTCTCATCCTATCACTTGTTGCTTGGGAACAGAGATAGACACCCACTTCATTACAACCTTCTTTGAGGTAGTTGTAGAGTGATAAGGTCTCCCCTCAGCCTGTATGGTAAGAGATGAGAGGCCTGTCTTGAGTTTCCTGTGTACAAATGCATGCAGAGTAGGAAACAGGAGGAATTAGAAATCTGAGGAGATAGAAGCTTTCACCCTGCATTTGTGTAGGATTGAGGTACAGACAAGGATGATGTAGAGGAGGAGCTGACCTGTTCCCAGAAGAACAGCTCAGAGCTTTGTGATGAGACGTGTAGGAAGCTGGTGAAAAATTTGAGAGTCAGGATCAGAGAAGAAGCTGAAAGCGTGTCTTGGTGGACATCTGCCACAGGCTGCCTGGTTGAGGAGGTGGATGAAGAGCTGAAAAAAGCCTCACAACTGCAAGCTTTGGTTTTCATGGGGAACTGCAGCCATCTCGACAGCTTCTAGAAGAGTAGCAGGATGAAATAGAATCCATCTAGGAGATTTCTGGAGTGTGTTGCAGATAATTTTTTTGATGCAGATGGTGGACAAACTGCCTGTAGGAAGGTGCTGTGTTGCACATGTTGCTCATGAGTATGGAAGAACTGGTTGGAGATGTCAAGGTTGCTGGCAGCCTTGATTGTGAAGTGAAGATGGTGAAGTTTAAGATTTTGAGAGGAGTGAGGAAGGAAGGTGGTGTATTGAAGGCAATTTCTCGATGGAGATGATCGAGTTGACTAGGAGACACGCTCTGTTGGATTTGTTGTTTGGAAAGGAAGAACTAGTTAAGTATTTGGAGGTTAGGGGCATCCTTGGTAACAGTGGTCATAAAACTGTGATGTTTAAAATCCTGAGAGAATTGAAGAAGACAGACAGTGGAACTACAGTCTGGACTTCAGGAGAGTGATTTTGCTTTATCCAGGAATCTGCTTGGCAGATCTTCTTGGGGACTCTCCTGGGGAGCAAAGTGGCCCATGAGAGCTGGTGGATGTTTAAGTTCAACTTCCTCAAAAGCAAGAATGGTCCATACCAGTGTGCAGAAAGTTGAGCAGGCTATGGCAGAAGGGACAGCATGGGTGTGTAGGGAACTCCTGAGTCACAGGAGATTTTTGCCTGGCCATCTTCAAGAATGGCAGGAAAGAAGATGCAGGAAATTGCAGGTCAGTCAGCCTCACCACATTCCCTGGAAGATTATGAAGCAAACCTTCCTGGAAGCCATTTCCAAGCATGTGAAAACATGCTTTATAACAACGTGGATAACTAGAGACCCCACCCTCAGCAGGTCTTCAGATAGTAACGAATTGAGGGAGAACAAGTGATACACTGGAGAGCAGAGCTGCCATTCAAAGGGATCTCAACAGGCAGGAAAAAAATCCACTGTGAGGATCCTCATGAAGTTAAAGGCAACTGCAAAGTCTGGGATGGAATAACATCCAAGTACAAGCATGTGGTAGGGGTCAAACAGCTGGAAAAATTTTCAGAAAAGGCCGTGTGGATCCTGGTGGACATTTGAAAGTTGAACACGAGTCAGCATTGTGCCCTCGTGGCAAGCAAGACTAACTGCATACTGGGTTGTATTAACAAGAGTGTAGCCACCACATTTAGGAAATGAATTCATTGTCCTCTATTCAGTATTGCATTCAGTTCTGGGATCCGCAGTACAAAAGGATGTGGACCTGTTAGGAGGGCCACGCAAATGACCAGAGGGCTGGAACATCTCTCCTGTGAAGAAGTGCTGAGAAGGTTGGGGTTGTTCAGCCTGGAGAAGAGAAGGCTCTGGGGGAGCCTTATTGTGGCCTTTCAGTCTATAAGGGGGCTCATAAGAAAGACAGGAGAGAGTTTTTACCAAGGCCTGTAGTGACAGGACAAGGGGCAACGGTTTTAAACCGAAAGAGTAGATATTTAGGTTGGACATAAGGAAACAATTTTTACAATGAGGGTGGTGAGATCCTGGAACAGCTTGCCCAGAGAAGTGGATGCTCCGTCATTGGGAGTGTTCAAGGTCAGGTTGGATGGGTCTTTGAGCAACCCAATCTAGTGAAAAATGTCCCTGCCCATGGCAGGGGGGTTGGACTGGGTGATCTGTGAAGGTGCCTTCCAACCCAAACCATTCTGAGATTCTATTTGGCAATTGTGAGACTGCATCTGGGGTACTGTATCGTGTTTTGGGGAACCCAGTACAAAGGAAGACATTGAAATACTGGACCAAGTCTAGAGACCCTGCTGTTATCTAAATGAGTATGGTTTCTATAAATAGTACTTTGAAAAAGATACTTTGCAATAAATTTGGGAAAAAAACCCCCAAACCACAATAAACAAAACCAACAGATATTAATTGGAGTGTTTTCTCTTTATTATACAGATTTCTGCACTGAATGGCCAAGTGCTTTGGACAGTGATGAGAAATGTGAACAGCATTTTCCTATTGAAATTGAAACAGTAGATTATGTTTCTGCAGGAACATCTATTCGTAATCCCAAAGCAAGAGTGGTGACTTTAAGAGTAAGTAATATTTTTGGTAAACAGCCTTGGTTTCAAAACACCAAATACTTGGCTTTCTTTTCAAAACATGTGCAAGTATGATGTGTTGGAAGGGAATGAGGGAAATGGTTTGCTGAATGTCTGAATAAAAAGCAGTGGATTTTCTTAAGTATATTGCAGCACGATAGAACTGAGATTGTAAGGTTATGGATATGTATTTATAAATTAAGACTAAGCTCTGATATAAAACAAATAGTGTACCTTCTGAAGAATCTACCATAGAAAAGGCTGCAAGCCTTTGTGCTTAATGTCTTGCTTAGACTATTTCATTGCCCATTTATAGACCCTAGAAGTGCTCAATTATTGACAGATAGTTCATATGAATGTGGCACTGTTAGTAAGTATTGAGTTGGCAGGTGTGCAGGCATCAGTGTGTAAGCAGGAGGAGCAGCAGCCTTCTGATCATAGGATCATGGGATACTTAAAGTTGGAAGGGAGCTCAGGAGCTTTCCAGTCTGCCCTCCTGCTTAAAGTAAGGTAGGTATGAGATCAGGTCAGGTTCCTTGGGACTTTCTCCAGTTGGATCTTGGAAAGCATTCAGGAGATTGCACAACGTCTGGACAACCTCTTCCACTTCTTGCCAGTCCTCATGGCAGCAAGGTTAGGATTGTGCTGTGGCTTTTGAACATGCCTTTTGAGATGAGATTTGAGCCTATCTTAAGAACAGCAGTGGGGTCAGTGATAGTTGTGTTCCTGTTCTATCAGTATAGAAGTTAAAATACTGTAGGATTCCACATGCTTATAACACCTGTAAAACATTAATCATGGCAACTTTGAATGGTAGTAGTTCATTTTGTCTGTAGGACTCCCCACTTGCCTTTTGGGCTGAAATTTAATTTGGTCTCTCATTGACTTAAATATGCATTTCACACCACTGTTGGCAGGAATTTCACCATCCCCTTGTCACAGCGTACTAGAGTTTAGCCTTTTGTCTTGTAATTCAGATCTGTGGCAGAGAGCAAGTTTTCATAAATTTATATGTGTTAGAAATCAAAGGAAATAGACTCGTTTGTGAAAATAGGAGGCCCTGAGTTCATACTGGGTTGTGAATGTGTGCAGAGGGGGCACACACTGGACTCCTCTTGCTCTCCCAAATTCAGTTGTCTCTGTTGGAGGAATACTGATATTTGCAGGATATGGTGTCACAGGTAGGAGGAAAAGCTCAGCTGCTCAAACAGCCTTGAGTCTCCTCCCATTAAAAACAGCAGATGGTGAGCATATGTGAATTTCTTGCTTTCTAAATTGTGAAAAACATTACTAGATATATGTGTCTTCTGTTAAATGTGGCTGTTGGGACGCAAGGTGTTGGACTAGGGGTTGGCTGTGTTGCAGTGGAGAAGCTAATTCAAAATCATACACAAATAAGTGTGTCTGTATTGTTCTATCTACATCTACCCATTAGTGTTAACTGGCCTTGGTGCTTGTAAGGCATCATGTGGATGTGTAATATGCATGGATATTAAAAAAAGGAGGGGTTGGAGTGGGAGACAAAAATGGAACAGCTACCCATATGCTTTTTCAGTCACTGGTGTTCTGATTCCAGACTTCATTAATCAAGTCTTTCTCTGATTAATCCTCCTGACAACAAAATCTGCCTAGGGAGGGGGAAGAGAAGGATTTAAAGGTGAAAGCAGATGGCACTGGCTCAGATAGTGGTTGAGTTTGTATCAATGAGAGAGTATTTACTGTGTGCTGTGATAAACTCTCTGGTGGATCTTCACGTTAAGATTTCCTTTGTGAAATATTGTTTAAAAGTTAAACCTTTTTAATCTTATTTAAAAAATGATGCCCTTTTCCTGCCAGGTAGCGTACTGAAAATGCTAGTTTTTCATCTCTTTGTAGCCTAATGCCAGTATTTCTTGTCATAAAATTTATCCTACTTTATTCCCAAGCAGAATTGTCCACATTGTACCAGACAACATACTGTGGGATGTAAAATGAGACCTTTTTTTAAATCAACAGCTGTTCTTTGGGGAGCTCTATCTTTTCTAAAATTCAACATAAACTAGTCTGCAGCATTCCAGCTAACAATTACAAGCTGTCCAGTTGCTATCCTATTTTGAAGCAAGTAGTCACATAAATATTTTTTCACTTTAAAGTGACTTTGGACTAGTAAGAACAAAATATTTTTTGTGATCCTGTAGTATAGGCAACAGACCAGATAGCTTTTTGGTTTTTTATAGGAAAAGCAAGTCGTGTGGAATAAAATCATAGCTCTCTTAACATTCATATAAAATCGTAGCTCTCTCAATTCTTAAATTTCAGATGATCATGCTGTATGAAGGCAACATAATGCAACTATGTTAATGCCATCCTTTTAAGACAGTGCAAAAAGTACTACTTGGTGGAATTGTTTTGCATTGTTGGTTCAAGCAAGCTAATGCTGGACATCTGGGCTGGAGTATCCCATTAAATTTAGATAGTCATGGTCATAAAGTGCTTACGTGCACTAGTAGTTGTACACTTGCCAGAAAGTTGTGTCTGAAGCCCTTTTAGAGTTTGGAGAATTCATTATTTCTGTGAGTGTGAGAGAAAGACAATGTTAAGAAAATGGGTTTTACAAAAAGGTGTTTCTCATGGGGTGAGCATTGCCAGGCAGCAGTGGGGGTAGGCTCTTCTCTAAGGGAAGGTGATCCAGGGCCAATGAGTAGAAGGATTCTCACCCAGCTGCTCTGGTATTTGGATGAAAAGAAATCTATTCTCTGAATAGACAGATTATATTTGCCTTACGTTAAGATTTCTGACACGTGATACAAACAGAAGAAACTCTGCAAATGCATAATTAATAGCTATCCTTTTAATTCTTGTTAAAAGATGTACCTAAGTATCTCAACATATTTTCAGGATGCATAGATTGGATTTATCCAAGTAATTAAAGTGTTTTCTCTTATACTTGAAGGTTAAACTTTCTAACCTGAATTTGGATGACCATGCAAAGAAGAAGCTCATTAAACTTGTAGGAGAGCGGTACTGTAAGGATACAGATATGCTCACAATTACAACGGACAGGTACGGTTACAAGAAGGAAAAAAATGCCAATATAGCAAGGGCTGCGTGTCTTCCAGTAATATCAATTATTGTCTTGGTAAATTATTATATTTTTAAGGCTGAAATTACTTAAACATACCAGTACTCCTGTTATTAACTGTTAAAATTATAATGGACAAATCACGTGAGGTCAAACCTATTATTTGTTAAATATTGTTAGTTACTGAAACTTTGTATTTGGAAGTTTTGAATGTTATTTTAAAGTAGTCCTCATGTTTCCCAACACAACCCATGGGTTCTGTTAGTTTCAATGATCTGAAGAGTTTCAGTCAAGAAAAATGACATCAGTGACCAGATATTTCTCAATGTTTTGATTTTGTAGATACAAACAAATCACTGTAGTTATTTACAGTTATGTTCAGAAGACTGCATGGGAGAAATATCTTTTCTGTGTTGAATTCTGAAGCATTTAAGAGAATACATGTGTATTCTTAAATTCACAATACACTTTAATTCACAGCTGCTTTTAGTGGTAGGAAAATCATAATTACCAGTCTTTTTGTTTGCATGTTCTTATTAGAATTCTTTTTTCCCATCTTAAATTTCCTGTCCGTTTGATATGATACACTGTTTTATTCTACATAAAATAAATATAAAATGGATAAAATTGTGCCTATCTTTTTCGACTAGACCTGGAAATCTGGATAGCTTACTGGAACCACTTGCTACCAACAGTTTCATTTCCTGAGCAAGACTTATTTTGTGGCTAAAACATTAGCATGGCTGAAAGGAGTTTACCTTTAGAGCATATGTGAACGGTCTCATGCTGTGTTCCAGAAGAAACTCTTTAACATGCCTGTTGATATTTCACTATTTTTAGTAAATTCTAAGGCCTGAGCTCTGAGCAATATGCATTTCTTTAATACAGGATTTTCCAGGCTGGTATTTAGATTACTTTTGAACAGAGGCTCTTTCACTGTAAAATAAATCCAAGTCAAAAGCTTGAGTCCTTTTTAAAGTTTATTTGCTAGAATAATCATAGTGCATAGTAATCCAGATGAGTGTTTTTTAGAGTGTCTCAGATGTAATCTCGCATGATGCAATTTGTTCTGCATCAGAAAGGGGGGTGAAGGAGCCTGCAGGAAGAGTTGAGGGTGAGAGAGAGGCAGGAGGTTATGGATGATCAGCATGAGGAAGAGATTAATGTCACCAAATTTTCAGCAGAAGGTTTTGATGACTAGTTTTAATAAGTACACTGGTTTTTGCAGGACCGTGTCTTATTCCAAGAAATTTTACTGGTTTCGACTTACAGCTACATTGCCTTAAACTTTTCTTCTTAAATTGTTGGCTAGATCTCCTGTTCTGAACTGTATTTCATACCTGTTTTCACCAGCCATCTTCCTTCAGCTCTGGGGGAAAAAATTAAATTAGTTTTTAAAGGAGTTCACACTTAATGTATGTTGGATTCCACTTTGGCACAGAGGGTGAAGAAGTTTTTAATGCTGCCTGAACATCTGTAAATTCTTGCATTTAGTACATTTCCTAGTGACTTGCAGATGCCCATTCTTCCATATTCTTAATACTTATGCCTTCATGATGTTATTCTTGATTAACTGTAATTCAGAAATGTGTGTGAATCAAACACCCATTTTCCTAAGATTCCCTACATTAAAATTAGAAATTTTAACATTTTGCTCAAAAGTGTATTACAGTGGTTTGATTTCAGAAATACTAGCTTTGTTTATGATTTTTCAGGTGTCCACTAAGAAGACAGAACTATGATTACAGCATACACCTCCTCACAGTTTTGTACCATGAATCTTGGGTAAGCAGTTGTAAAACAACTCGCACTAATGTGGACGTGCTCTCCCGTAACTTATAAAAAGTTCCAGCACTGTGTGCAGCTTAAAGGAAATTCTTAGATTTTTCTTCTTCCGTCTCACTTTTCTTCAACCGAGATAAGTTGCTTCTGTTTGAATCTTAATTCTCCAGTCAACTTAGAGTGCATTTCTTTAACTTCACAAGTGCTCTTCTGTTGTTTGTGTATGTAGTTTCTCCTTTCAGGAGTTCTCTAGTGTTTGACCTTAATAAGAGATTCTTTCCCAAGGCTTTCCCAATACATCCCCACAACAACAAGCCTAAAACTGACCCTGAGCCTAGCAGAAAGCACCTTAATTCTAAGGATTCCTAAATGTACCTTTAGTTTGGCAGCGTGCTGGGCGGCCTGTGTACAATATTCAAATATGAATTGAGTGCATTCAGAGAAGTGGTGTACTCTGTGATTATCCCCTGTTATCTGTACATTTCTAACAGTGACCATGTTTAAAGACGAAAACAAATATTCCAAAAAAGCAGAGGGGTATGTTACTGGTTTTCAAGCTATGAAAACTACCATACAGCACAGTGTCTACATTTTGCCTGATTCCAAACTCTTATCTGTTACTTAAAGTCTTTCTTTTCCTGGGCTCTTCATGGGCTGTGGTAAAGCTGTAATTTGGAAGAATTCTGCTTCCTAAATGCTCGCTCACAAATCTTGCTTGAAGCTGGAAGGCATAAGGACTTTAGGCTTCTTTTCTGAACTCCCTTTTGCTCAGAAAAGGGGCATCCTCCCCACCTTCTGTTAGCTTTAGGATTTCATGGCATCAGTTAGTGTCTTGAAAAATATAAAAAAATTATTGTAACTCTTCAGGTAAATATTGCTATAAAAGTGTAATGGAAACTTTTCTATAATCATTCAGGGTGTGGCATATTTTGAATTTTTCCCAGTGGTTAATTTTGTTAAATGGTTATACCTGGGAAATATCCAGTGTAAATGTATTAAAGATACTGCTCCAGTTTATTGATAATTTACTACAATTCTTAAGTAGACCTTTAATAAGATATCTTTAGACCACAGATTTTTCTTTTACAGTGAATTCTTCAGACTCGTCTCCTGTATTTTTGTGCTTAATCGCTTTGGTTATAAATATTGCCTTCAAAAATTTTACAACCGTTTTTTTAGAGAAAACAAATTAGCAATCTGAAATGGTATTGTTGTTGAGAACCCATAGTTATGTTTTGGGTAACGTAACTTTGTTGAAATGTAATAGATTATTAGTGAGATCATTTGAGGAGACAGTGGAAGCCGCCATCATCAGTGTGTTTCCATAGATGATGTGATCTTTTAAAGAAGTTGTAGTAGATTAGCTACCAAAAATTCACTTACTGTTTTCAGTTATTCTATAGTATTTAAATTATATGTCCATATTTAGCATTTTTATGAATTTCAGTGTTCTTGATTTTGATCGTTGCAGTGCTGACATAAAAAACATAAGGAGGATGATCTGTATTTCCCTTTCCCTGGAAGTTGCCTTGAAGGATACTTTTTGTAATTGTAGAGCGCATCAAATTAAACTCAGCTTATACTGACATCTTGAAAGATACCTTTACTTCAGATTTCAAGTGCTTTGTACACATGGATATTTTTCTCCCCAACAGCATTACGTTGCATTACAAATCTTAAATTAATGGCAGATCAGTTTCCAGTATTAAGCAATGACAAGAGAGCCAGACACCGCTTGCTTTATTAATTCCAGACGAACACCACATCTGTCCTTTGCTCTAGCATTACTTAGTGATGGAAGACAGGGCTATACGATATTGCTACGTGTGTGTTCAGCGTGTATTGAATATGCACAAGTCTCTTGCCCTTTTATTACCTTTCAACTTCCATGTTAATATTTGATGAGTTCATCAATCAGTTGTAATTGTCTTTGATTTCCATGAAAAATTAATGGTCTCGAGAGGCACGTTTATTTATTTTATGTGACATGTTTTGTGTTTTGGGGTGTTTTTTTCCATGAGGAATGGTAATACCTTTTAATAACTTGCTGAAGGATAGTTTGGATATGTTTTGTAAACCATAAGCAAACACTGTATGGTTTATTTTAATTTGTACAACCTTTAATAGTGGAGGGGGGTGTATAGGGGTGGGCTTCCATGTAGGCAGTAAAATCAATCCTATTTACAGAACCAATTGCAATATTTGATGACTTTCCCAGCAGAGTAGTGCCACACTGTGTTTTCAGGCATATGCATGATAGAATTCAAGAAAATGGAACAGTGCCCTCATCTTTCTTGTTAAGTGAAGGGAAAGCTGGCTGCATGTAAAATTGGCCCTCAATCCTGAAAACTTTGAATACTGTCTCTCTAAGTATGGCATAACTCTATAATTTATGTTAATAACTAGATTACTGAATTTTCCGAACCAGCAAGTATGTGAATATATAAAATAATTTCAAGTGTAATTATATTTTAATTACGAGTGATGCAGAATTCTTTCATTACACTTGTGAACTAGAGTGTCCAAGTAGTTCAGGAATCTGAAACCTTTTTAAAAGAATGACAGTTCCTTGTGGTTTTGTTTGGTATGTAGTGATCTATGTTCTACAAGGCTCTGTTGTGTAGAGGTGCATTTCAGAATGAAAGTTATTTTTAAAATAATGAGCGTGAAGGGTTTAATTCTGGCTCATCTGTCTCTTTGTATGCATGCTTAGAAGACAGAACTTAGCACTGTGTCCACAGTAGCTTCTGTATTACAATTTTCTTGTATGCTTTCCCAGTTTTGGTTTCAAGAAAAATCCAGGGCATCCACAGCTTACTAATTCTATTGCTATTGCAGTTAGAAGGCTCAGGTGGGATTAGTTTGCAAGAATCCTTGTAATGGAGTTACAGCTGAAATATGTAATGAGTGCAGACAAAATAGAAGGGAGGAAGAGATGGGCACTATCAACAGTTGGTACAGGTATTATTCTGCTTCAAGGCTCTGAATATATTGTTAAGAATGGATTTCTTTCCTGGATTGTGATGTGGGGAAGAGAGTTTGTTTGCATGTATAATAAATGAATAAAAGGTTATCCAAATCAAATTTGGCAAATGGTTTCTGAAAGCTACCACAGACAAAGCAAGGGAAGTGTGTTGATAGGTTAATGCACTGACTAGCGTTTTATCTCTAACCAGCTACCAATCAATGGATGGTGTGAGAAGACAGACTAGCCAAATTATGAAGGTTTTGAAGATATGCTGGATGATTGAACCTGGTGTAGAGAAGCTTTCAGAGAAATTCAGGTGTTTTTTATAATCGTGTGTAAGAACTCCCTTTTTTGAATGCATGGGGAAGTAAGAAAATGGGAGGGAATTGAAAGGAAAGAGCAGTTTTACCTTTTTTTTTTTTTTTTAAATTTGGTTTTGTTTTGTTGTGGAAAGAGTAAATGAATGTTTTGGTTTTGTGAGTGTTAGGGGAAGAGGCAGTTTCTACACTGTGCAAAGGAGGGACAGGGGAAAAGAATTGTCAAACTCTTGATAGATGGTCAGAATAAAGAGTAAAGATGAAGAAGCTGACAAAGGTGGCAGGAGTGCCAAAAGGCACATTCATGACTTGGGAATGGAGAGAGCAGCTGAATCTGTTTTTTTACTTGTAGAAGTGGGGTACTACTGAGTAGCCTTTTGGGCTACATAACCCCAACAAATTGGTAGTATTGGTACTACAAAAAGGTAGTATTGCATGTGAAACTGTACTGTCTTTCCTGTCTTCTTATGCTCGCACCAAAGTGCTGTCAATGGACTTAGACCATGCAAAATTCTGCAAAAGCTGAGGCCTATCAGGACCTTTAAGGGTTGAATTTACCAAAACACAGGGCAGTGTTACCAGTTGATATTTTATCTATATTTAAACAATTAAACCCCCTTTATTTCGATAAAAGAAATGTGAATAATTTTTTTTCATCCTCTTGAATTGCATTCCTGTAGCAGATAATGCTACTCTTGCTTCTGGCAAAGGGAATCTATAGTGCTTGTTATTTTCTGGCAGGAAAAAAACCATAATTCTTGTTTATTTGTTTTGCTAGAGGAAGTGAAGGAAGAGAGGAGAGAAAACATGAATTCATCCTTTATTTCTTGATCTGTCCTCTGTTATTACAGGTTCAGATGAGGTGCACTGTAAAGCAGAACAACTATGGGAAGCTGGTCAGAATTTAGGCAATGTGTTGGTGGATTGATAAGAGTTGCTTGGTAAGACAGCGTGCTGCTTCTTGAGATGGATCTGAACAGTGGGAGCAGTTTTAATTAGGGGTTTACATACTGTGTTCTTAGTTCAACCTATTTGAATTACAGGTTGGCAAATAAAGCTGCTTAAATCTAATGGAGAGCTCAGTTTAGTTGTAGTCTTTGTTACTTGCAGGGAGGGATAAGAAGCAAGAAGTGTAGCTTAAGATCCCAGACTGATGCAGTTGACATTAATAAATGCAGATGGCTCATGAGGGCCATGAGGTCAGTTATCTTTAAAACATTCAGATTTTAAAACTTGAGTGTTAATTTATTTTGATACTTTGAGATCTTTTGCTTCCTGTTTAATAGTTTTCAGGTTATTAATAAGTAGGTTTAATATTTTTCAGGTTATTAATAAAACATTTGTGGATTATTAATAAAACATTTGTGGTTTATTGGCTTTTAGAATGTGTTCAGCAGGTATCTGACTTGCACCCTCTAGTAAGAATTGAACTTGTCTTGTTTGGACTTCTATGATTCCTTTCAAATTATCCCCCAGGATTGTGCCTGGATTGAATTAATCAATGAAAATGTGAGATATATTAGGTAGATTGTTAATCAGCAGCTCAGTCAGTTGTATTTCTGCTACCTTTAAAGGATGGTGCTTCTTGAACGCTGTAACATCTCTCTAAACCTGAATGGTATTTTGATGGTATGAAGTGGTTTTTAAAGAGTTTGCTGCCCTCAAGCGGTTAAAAAGATCACCAACTGATTTCTTCCCTAGTTCATCACTAAAAAGTTCTGTTTTAAGTTGAAAGCAGGAAGAAAGAAGTGGAGCAGGAAGTTAATTTCCCAGTGAGGAAAAACACTCATAGTCACTATGAAGGAGAGGAATCTGAAGAATGTAGAGTAAGGAGGAAATAACTTACAGTTGCTTTAAACCAGTCGAGACTACAAAAAGGTGCAGCAATATTTCTTGCTCCAGTTCCACATGATTTTCAACATACATAAATGCAAAATGATGGAGAGTGGAAGGTATCATTCTGCATTACACAGCTGAGATCTTGAAAGATTAGTGGAAAGTTGCCTTTGCATTTTTCTGTTCTCCAGTGTGTTTCTTAAAGTAATAGGTCTACTCTGACATACTAAAAATAACAGTAGAGTAATGGTGTACACACTTTTGGACTCTCTCATGCTTTTTCTAATCGTGTAGTTGCAGGAGTCTGATAAAAAAGATTCAATACTTAAAAAAGACAGAAAGAAGGAACATAGAGGTAGGGATGGGTGGAAAGTGGCTTCTAAATATGTACAATGATAGCCAGAGTGCCTTCTGGGTTCATCTCTGCATTGTGCTTGCGTTGTAGATGCTAATAGTACTTGAAATGAAAGCACGGGGTAGTTGAAGGAGAAAGGTGAGGGAAGGAAAAAAAACCTGAAGAATGGACATAGGGACGCTAGAGGTTTAACTAAAATTCTGAATCCCAAAGCTGTGTAGTTTGAATTAATTTGAGGGTAGTGTCCTAGGTTGCTTTTGCATTCAGCTTCAAGGCACTGGTAGGTTGGGGAGTCTGCATATGCGTGCAGCTGAATGAGTGTTTTTACGTAACCATTGGTGATAATCCTAAAATCCATTGTGTAGCTTTTCTCTAGACTTCAGTTAGCACTTAAATTGTATTGTCTTTTTTTGATCTACAATCATTTTAAGCCATTACAAGTAAGGGTAATTTTTATCACTTTGGGTTGTGCCAGGAGAACTTATTAGAATTTTGCAGTTTTCATAGTAGGAGTTCACCTTATAATTCAGCCTAAAATATGTGAAAGAATGAGTCCCCTTTTGAAACTTAAGTGGGTCTCTGGCTACTTAGATTTCAAAAGTATAATTTAACTTCATGTTCTGAACACTCAGGATGTTGTGACACATGGGTTGTAGGGTTAAAATGGGAGGTGGAGGGCGATACTCTTAAATCTTGCTGAAACTCTCACCCTGGGCAGAAGAAAATTCAAGATTCATTGAACTGAGGAGGAGTGCCACAGCCTAGTGATTAGAGCATGTACCTGGGAGAGACTGGTTTAGAGCTCTGGCCACTATTTAGTGTAACTGAATACTGCTTAGTGTAAATCTCCTGACTCTGAGATCTTAGAATAATGAAGTGTGATATAATTGTGCCCTTCCTACAACAGTGTCCTTTCTCACTGTGTCATTATAGATGGTTTAAGTAATGCAAACTGAGACTGAAGTAAGGGTGGTCTCTAAATGTTGTAATATATACTTTGTTCTGAAGTATGTATTACATTTCATTATGCACTCACCAGTGCTCAAAATCTAACAACTTGAAAGATAAACAGAAAAGATAAAGTGAAGTGGTGTAGTAGATGTTAAATTTCATAAACTTTCTCTGAAGATCTGAATTCAAACATTTAAAATCGAAGAGAAGAGTTCTGCTGCCAGGAAATGTGTAAGGTAGTGAAAGTTAAACTTTTTTGCACCTCATGCTTGAAACCACAAAGGACGAACATTCATGCAAAAGGTTGAATTCAAAATTGTCTTTGTACTATTTCAGACTGTAGCGAGCTTTCTGCAGTGCCTTATGTTTAAGCCTCATGTTTCTAGTTGCTGTAGAAACAAGGCACCTTTTTGATGCATAAATTAATTTTTATGGTCTAAATCTTGGAGTGAAATGAAGTCGTATGAAGCATAGATATTAACAAAATGAACAGAAAATCATCAAAGATTTAGACCTGTAGTATCACTGACTTTTCTTGATGAGATCAGAATCTTACCTGATCGACATTCAGAAAACAAACTGAGTTAGATAAATACCTTACAAATGGCCCTTTTAGAAGCCTAGATTTTCCAGAAAATACACCCAGCCACTTCAGCCCTGAGAAATTAGTTGGTGTCCTCATTTTTGAAAGAAGGAACTAGATGGTGACTGCTGAGGACTCTTAAATTAGCGACAGAACCAGAGCTTAAACCTGTGAGTATCATCAAGTGTGCGAGCATCTTTTACATCTAGTATTATTTTTGAGGCAGGGTTCTGTTCTTTCTTCTTTGCTTCTTCTCCTTTTGTGTTTTACATTTGTACCTTGCTGGAATGTTAAGTCCTCAGTCTTTCTCCTGATTTTTTCCTTGACGGTCATATCAGCCCAGTGCCACTGCTGTGTCCTAGAAAATAATGTTCTGCTCATTCAGAAGAATGTATTTTTACCTATTCTGCATCAACAAACCATTATTTTTTTTTTTTTTATCCAATCTCATCAGATACATTTTGCCTCTTTATAAATTCATGTTGATATTTCTTTTTAAGTTGCTAACTAAATAGTACAATTGAAAGGTGTAAATATATCCAAAGAGAGATGAGTACGTAACTGTCTCGCAACTCATCTTCGGATTGAAGGAACCCAATAATTTGGCAAATGCTAGTATAGCTCTCACTTATTACCTGAAAATCTGTGATTACTGTACTACACAGAGTATCTTTCATTTTAGTGCAGTACTAAGAAATAGGTGTATTTATTCCAGGCAATACAGAGTTTGAAATTTGACTTGCGACTTAAAGAACTTCCCTTCCCCTAAAAAAAAAAACCAAACACCCACCACTAAAATACTTGGTCTTTGCTAAACAGCATTAAATTATTAGTTGTTCAAACCAGTGACAAGAATATTGATAAACATAAGTCATGTTTTTAATTGCCTTGAAGATTTCTGCATACCACTTAAAAATTTTAGTTAAAATGTTTTCCCCAAAAGAAACACCAGAACATTGACAATTCTAATCTTCCTCCATATCACTGTGACAGCAAAATGATGAAAGTTAAACTGGCAGAAAAACACAACAAATGGTGAAATGCCTGCTTCAGTGATCAAAAATGGTTTCCTTTCTTCTGTACTTAAAGGTACAATATAAATTGAAGCTTTTTGTTAATGACTTCTATGTAGAAAGCAATTTCACTGGCCAGAGCACAATTTTAGTATTTGTACTCTCTCAACACGTCAGATTAAGCACTGTAAAGCCTTGTAAACCTCCCAAAATACTACTTAAACTGTAGCATAAAAGATTTGCTTAGAAACAAATTCTTAGTGTGTTTATGGTGTTAAAAATGCTCTATATTTGCATTAGGAAGTGTAAAAAAAAAAAAAATCTTCTATGCCTCTTTAACAGTAGATTTAGATCCTTTGACTTTCTATGAAAAGCTGTTTTTTCTGGTGTTTTTTTTTGTTTGTTTGAGTTTTGTGGTTCCTATTGGAAGTTTTGGTAAGAGAAACAGTTGAAATTACCAGCTGATTGCATCTTCTTCAGCCAGGATGGTTAATACTCACTGAGATTCTGTTTTACGTGTGATAGAATGAAACAATCATTTGTAGTGAATTCATTGAAGAAAAAAACACGTTCTTGATTTTTAATCTTGTTCACTAAGTGGGTTTTTTATCAAAATGTTACACAATGCCACACTTGTATCCCAGTTTTCATGGTTTTATTCTTGTTTGTAAGACTTAGTGCAGTATTTACTAACACTTTAAATTTGCAGGGAACAAAAGTCATCAATTAACAAAGCTTGAGTGATGAAGACCTTATTTTTGAAGTTTCTTTCATTGTCACCTTAGTTTTCTTCATAACACTTTAAACTGGGACTTACAACACTTGTAACACCTCCACTAGTCAGAGTTCATGGGTGCTTGTCTACCTAGGGTGCTTTTTCAAATGAAAATATAATTCCAGAGTCACTTTTCCTCTTGCCATAAATCTGGTTGGAAACATATTTAAGTTTCACTCAATACAGTTGTTTTGCAAAAATCTGGTTTCTGTTCGGTTTCCTGTTTGTGATGTATGTCTGGACCTGTGTACAGGGGGATAACTTCTCATTTCGAGGCATGGCCACCAACGTTGCAGTGATGGATACTGGCTTCTTGTAGCAGGGCTGAGGAACGGATATTGAAATCTCCCCCTACTGCAAATCCCTTCCTGCCTTGCTCCCCCCTGCAAGTCAGATTTTAATTTTAAAATCCGTTTTGACACACCGTTCTGTTGGGAAGGATTCCAAGAAATAAATGCTTCACAGTTTCTCTGGCCTCCTTTAAAATCTCCTTGCTCTGTATCACCCGAACGAGATAGGGAAATCTTAATCTTTTATCAGCGTACATCTCCAAAATCCTGTAAGTTAATGTGTCCGGAGAAGGATTTTCCTGCAGAGATAAATGTAATGACGGTTATTAGTTCTTGTTGTCTCCGCTATAACTTAAAGGTGTTTAAAAGCCTCACAGTGATCTTTTGTTTGAACTTCAAACACGAGTTTGGTCCAGGGAGTGACCAGGAGCAATACCCATATTCCCTTACTCTTGAGAAACCCTATCCCTGTGAGAGAAGCTTTTGCTTTAAAATTCTTTTGGAGTTTAGGAAAAAAATGTCTTGGATAGCCATTATACAGATAAACAAGGGATAGGTATAACAGGATGATGTAACTAATTGAAAACTATCTCAACACTTAATTTAAGTATTCTTCAAACATAGAAGGAATATTTGACTATACCCACTTGTTCTGCTACTGTTTTAGCAATGCAGGCTACAGTATGTCTTTTTTTTTTTTTTTTTTTTTTCCCCTCTAGAAATTGAATAAGGTTCTTTTACTTCTGTGTTGTATTGTGTCCAGGTTTTAATGTCAGTCATATGAGCCTTTTAGCAGTGTTAATCACTGTTTCTGTCTAAACATTTGGACTCAGAGATTTAAAAGACAAGAGGTTCTATTTACCAGGTGCAGGATGCAGCATTTGTTAAAGCATTTTTAAATTCAGCAAGCACAAAGGGTTGCAGGGGAAAAAAAAATAAAAAAATCTTAGGTCTTAATTAAAGGTTATTAAACATTGTGGTTTGACTGCAGCAACCTTGTTGACTAGTGGACGAAATACTTCAAAATAAACAAAAGAAAAGCCAACAACATGCCCCCACCTCACCTCCCCCAAAAAAGCCAAACAAAAACCCCAACCCTCCTGTGATTGCCAGGTTTATTTTGATTCTGCATAGCATAACTAAAAATGTCGTGAAGAACCCTTTCTGGCAAGGGATTTAAAAAAAATAAAATAAAATCTATGTTGTAAATGCTTTACTATAAGGTTTCTTTGAACTTATTCCCAGAGAAATAAGTTTTATTTAGATGTGATTTCTACAACAGCTGTAAAAAAAAAACAAAACATGACCACCAAAAATATTTCAAATTGTGATTCTTAAATAGTTGAAATAAGGACACTATGTATTGTTTACATCAGTAAAGTACTAAATTATACAAATAAATACACGATCTGCAACATATAAAAATACAACTATATCTACAAATTGTATATATTTACCGAAGTACAATAAAAACTATACAAAAATAGCAGGTTTTAACATTGGAAATATCCCTTAAGCAGTCTGGGAAGCTCTGCTGAATCAGTGAAATGTTCAGAGACAAAAATTATAAAGAACAACTGCACGAGCCAGGTATTTACAGGCACTGGGATGATGTCTTCTGCCTGTGTTGAACTTTTGATCCTGTCTAATCTTGCAGCGCTAATTAGGTAAAAAAAAAATAGCACTTTGTGGATAGAGATTATTTTGAGGAGCAATTTGTTTTGCAGGAAGAGGAAATGGATTAATTGGTGGTGCTTTTCCTTATGAGTCACAGTCAAAGCGTTTCCTGAATACTGAAGGGTTGCTGTCTCTCATCATGTGCTACTTGGTACGAGCAGTCTCACTTTGTGTCTTATAGCCAGTGTAAACATACCAGGGACATAATAGCTAGGTGGCTACTTCCAAACCTTGAGCATTTAGGTTTATTTAAAATTAATACTTTTACAAGGCTTTGTGTTACTCATTATAACAAAAGGCCGTAAGCTTTTCTTCCCATTCTGACTTGTCTAGTTAACATCTGCCAGATACATAAAGAACTTGATAAGTGGGAGGAAAGGAACACATTCTGCACAGAAAATGTGCAGCATGCCGGCACCTTTTGAACTCTGAGGCTTGAGTTACAAGCCTTGGACTTTAGAGGAGGGGAAATATCTTCCACAACGAATGTAATTTTTAAAGCGAATTGGTGTAAGTTTCTTCAAATCATTGTCGCTTTGTTTCAGTCTTGAGTAGTTTTTAAGACGATGTATATTTTCTTTCAGAAAACGGAAATGTGGGAGAGCGAGAAGACTGAGGAAGACATGGAAGAGTATATCTGGGAAAACAGCTGTTCTCAGAAAAATGCCTTGGATACACTACTTCGAATAAAAGCCTCAGAGAATGTCAGTAATGTAACTAAGGAAGAGCTGCTTGCATCTGAAGTGGTTAAGAATTACAGAAACTCTGTAATTGCACTTAAAAATGAAGGTGAAACAGAAAATAACATGTCTCAGTATAAGGAATCTGTGAAGAAACTGTTGAATATACAGGCATTACCATGAGAGCAGACTCTGCAGGTACACCTGATTATTATGGAAATATTAAACTTCTATGTTAATATTTCTATATGGTATGGGTATATAATTATTCAGAACCTTAACCAAAACTATGAAACTTACTGATGAGTTAATCAGATCTTTCTTTACCACTGGATTGGCTTGTAAGGGTAATTTTCCTGTCTATGAATCTTATTCTTTGAATAAAGTATGTTTTAAGTCATATTGGTGACTTGAACATTCGATTATGTGCTTTCTTAGCTTGGGAGATCCTGGTTCACATTCTCTGCTTAATCACATTCTGACTTCTCACACAACTTGTTTTTTCATATAACTTAGAGCAACAGCATCAAAAAGAATGAAGTTACTTAGGGTCTCGGTTCCATTAATTAATAGCCTAAAAATTAAGAGCTCTAAACTTTCTAAATGCTTTTCAAATGTCACTCAGATTTTTCTGAATCTGTACTCCCTATCTGTAAAATAAAAATAATGTTGCCTAAGTAGTTTACCTTTTGGAGAGGTGTTGAAGCACACTGAATAGTGTGAGGGTCTCTTGTCATCAGGAAGGCTAACAATACCCTAAGTAAAAATACCTGCATAAAATGATGGAATAAAAGAAGTAGAAAATGGGATGGGTAGTGGGAAGGTGAACTAGCAGTTATTGACAGGATACCGAAGTACATGGGAGAGGAAGAATGATGAGAGTTGCTGAAAGTGAGAGCTGGTGAGTCGTGAGGTGATTATAGAGCTTAAATAGGAATGGACTGAGTCTTGGTAGCCTGAAGCCTGTTGAGTTGTCTCTTGAATGTACCCAGGCTCTTCAAGGAAAAAATCACCCAGCTTACTGCTGTGAAGCACAGAGAAAGAAATTATATTGATGTTTATCTTATACTTGATAACTTGTAGTTGAAATTAATTGATTTGAAACACTGGAATTACAGGCAACATTAATTTCCCTCTCACAGTTAAGAAGAAAACAAACAACCTTAATATCAACTCGAAAGGACGTAAATAACTCTATTCTTGCTTTTATTGTACCTTCCTGGCTTACTAGGATTTCAGCTTAGAGAGAAAGTATTCACTGTCTGGAAGGGGCAGTTTTTATTCATCAGACTTAAGGATTCTGCATACCTATAAAAGAACATCGCGTGTGGCCCTGCCAGCAACTCACTGAGATGAAGCAGCATTAGAATGAGGACATTGAAAACTGAAGGGAATTGATTTCTGTAGAGTGTTCTGTGTGGCTTGACTCACTCACTGCTAGGATTTCTTCTTGTTTTGTGTTTACATACAGCCAAAGAGTGTATGTATTCACGTTTCCAAAAACGTCAGTTTTGGAAGGATTCTTCTTAGGTAAAGATTGTTTTCATATGGCAGGAGACTGAGTTTAATGCAGATTTTTACTCCTTGTGAGAATTTGCCAGAGCTGTAGCTAAAATTGAAAATACTTGTCCTGAAATCCCAATTTTGCACTTACCAACTTGGTTATTTTGTAGTCCTTCCTCTTAGATTTGATAATGTGACCTTTTAGCAGAAGCTTAATACGGGGAAATCTTTTGCTATTCTTAGGTTGTTCCTTTATTAAGGGATAATGAGGGTAATGTTTAAAATTCTCATTTAAAATAGTACATTCTGTAATTCCTAATCTTTTTTGAACAGCCGTGAAACCAAAATTACGGAGGAAGTAACTGCAGTTTGACTCAGACTGGTGTGGATGGTGGAGTTGTGCCTGGCTTTATTCCAAAGGCAGTTTGCTTCTAGCATGTACACAAAAGAAATTTGTTTCCTTAATTAGCTCTGTCAGTGCTTGCATAAGGACTGGCCTACTAGCAAGCATACATAACTGTTTTGCAGTGCCATGTCTTGTACCAGACTGTTATGAGTAAATGTTTTAAGAAACCCAGAACTCCATAAGCTTGTTTTCTCCGTAAAAGTTGTCCTTACACACTCAGGACATGTGAGCACCTGATAAAATCCTCTCTGCAACAGAGGACAGTTCAATTTTCCTTTGCTCTTTGTACACTTTAAATGGACCGAAGCAGAACTCTCTATGAAAGTTGCAGTTAAAATAGCAATTTGACTTTACTAATTATAATGGCTGGTAGAAAGAACAGCACAGCAAGGGGAATTGTTTTCTGATTTGATTGCATTAGCATTTCATCAGCTTCACGGCTAATTCATGGGAAACCTAAAATGCACGGGCTTCTACGGTTCCCTCTGAAGTGTTCAAGCCTAACTTACATACATTCTATAAATGTTTCAAGAAATAGAGGCAGGATAAAAGGTGGCTGTCTCCTGAGTGCCAGGATACTCAGATGTGTCTACCAGCAACCAGTAGATTATACCTACTGGCCAAGAACAACGTTGGGACTCATTCACTAACTGCATCCAACACTTACCATCAGAAATTAATTGTCAGAGACACTAGTTTTCCAGTAGTATCTGTCTTAATGACCCTATGGCTATAGAACACTTGGCCTGCTGGCCAAGATCGACCTCCAACCTTGGCTTTCAACAATATCTTCATCTCCTCTCCTTGCTAAGAAACACACAAGCAAAATTAAAAACCTTTATAATCCTGTAAGTGTCCGATCAAAGTGCTAGAATCAAAGGTAATGTAAAATTCAGAGTTACACTTGTGATTTTTGCTGATGGTTTAAATGTTACAGCACAAAACTTGTGCAATGCAGTGGCCTGGATCAAAGGTAGCCTCGGTTGTATTTTGAGCTCTTTGTCATCTTGGATGTTTCTGTTTTTCTCCTTCTCCCTCTACACTGTTAGTGTTTGAGGGTGGCAGTATTTGTCTGTGATTATGTAGAATACCTAGTACACCGGGATTGTAACTCTTCCCAAACTTGATGATGTATAATATAGCACATGTTTTTATGAACTAAACTGCACATCTTTATTTTCCCATATAATACTCTTGCAGACCACCTCAGTGGAAACTTGCACTGAAGTTTAAAAGCTATGAAGAGTTAAAGAGTAATAGACTTAGAGGTTAAGCACTCTCCAGCACAGTAATAAGTACATCCTTAGCAATCGTCGCTTCCCAGTGTGTTCTGTACATTATAACGTGATTGCATGACTAAGGTGTGTATGTATGTTCTTATTAATGGAAGCGCTCGTGTTACTTTTAGATCAAAATGTAGATGGGTAACACTTAAATCAAGAAGCAGGCTAGGCCCCCTGCTGCATAAATTCAAAAGGAAGGAGGACCAAAAACCACACATTATATCTAGAGGCATTGGCTGTCTCCATAGGTAATTCTCTTACTGGTATTTATGGCCAAGAGGAACATGGAGCTAGTTCACAGCTCTGACCTCAGGCAACCCTGTCCATCACACATTGAAACTTGAGCAGGAAGGCTACTATATGTGCTTCTCTGCGGTCACTGTTCCAACCTCCAAGTAGCAGATGTCTCATTTCAAATCCAAACACTTGCCCCCGCAAACTGGAAAAGTAAGTTCCTTAGGGCAAGGAAAAATAAGCTGTCTCCAATGGAAAAAAAACTCACACGAGTTAAGTTCTTGGCCATCTGGAATAGTTGCGATGCATAGTTTCACTGGTGCTTGTTGAGGAGAGTAACCTTTCTTTTATCTCCCATATAAACATTCCAAAGAAAGGTTGAGATCTAGCTCTTGGTCAAGCTGGAAAATAACTTGCTTTGTCAGTATTCTGGCTGATTTTTTTGCATCTAGAAACTACTGTAATCTCTGGCATAAGATGTCTTTAGTAAACTGTGCTCGGAGTTGTGAAGTGAAACGTTCAAAGTGTCGCTAAATAGTTTCTTGAGGTTGTTTGTCTATGTTCTGTTGCACTTTTGCCCTTTAAAGAAGGGCTGTCACACGCTGAGCATAATCTCTTGCTCAGATTAGGCAAGAAGGCATGCACAGAGACATAATTCAGTTTTTGGCAAGGAAAGTAGATGTTACAGCTAGTAACTTCACCAAGCTCTTAAGACCTGAATGTGACTGGCTGTGTGTGAGGAGTCGGTAAACCCCTCCAGATAATCTCATGGTCTTCAGGGCACTATTTATACTCCTGACTAGAGCTGACACTTTTTGCCCTGTTTTCATGCATAGGACTGCTACAAGCACAAATAAAGGATAAAGGGACAGTTGTCTAAAAAGGGACATGCTATCTGAACAAACTATCTTTCTACACATTCCTTGTTTTCCCTCATGCTTGAAAAGTATGTATTTATTTTCTTGTGACTCTCTGCTACTGTGCTTTATCTAACCCTTTTTCTTCCTATTTTTTTCTCTATATGCCAACAAACCAAGAAGACACTCCAGAACATGATCTTACATATTTTAGTCATTCTATCCTGCCCCAGAAGCATTTGCACATGGGTCAGATATAAATTTTCACTTCAGTCTCGTTTTTCTGGTGAGTATTGAGGTCCTAGTTCCATTATGTGATTCTACAGAACATAATATCGAGGGTAAATATCAAAGGAGCAGCAAGGTACTATTAAGTGCACTATAGTCACTAATCTGGAGATGGAGAAACCGCGGACCATCTGAGGAACCTGAAGGTGCACAAGTCCATGAGATGCATCTCTGGGTCCTGAGGGTACTGGCAGATGAAGTGGTTAAGTCACTACCCATCATATTTGAGAAGTTTTGGCAGTCCAGTGAAGTTCTTGCTGATAAGAAAAGGGGAAACATAACCCCCATTTTTAAAAAGGTTAAAAAGGAAGACTTGGGGAACTGCAGACAGAAAATGGTTGCTAGAGCAGTGTACAAAGAGAATCCTGAACCACATGGCCTGCAGCTCCTAGTCTAAAAAAGAGCACATTGATGGTGTTGGTGCACATCACCATTCCCCGCCTAAGTTGTGGAGAAAGGATATAAAGCCCATCACTGTAATCTACAATTTGAGGAACTGAGTTCCTCCTCTGTTACCTGATGAAGTGAGTCAGACTCTTCAGTGTCAGATCCATGAGGATTCCTCCTGAGACGATGAGCACATCATATGAGACATGTGTTCTTTATTTACAATAGCACCACATTCATCCTTCGATACAATATAGAGTATCTTTCTCCTAGTTCCTTTCCTTTTGCTGTTAAAATCCTGGAAAAGAATACCTGTCAACTTCCTCTAACTCAGAAGAGCCATCAGGATCTCATCATTCTTAGCTGAAATTTTTAGTGATAGTTAAATTATGTGCTAGATTCAGCCACGTGATGAATTAAGAAAGTACACTTTGATGGTAAAAGTCAGCTTGTTCAAATTTAAAGTACATCGTGCAGTGGGCACATCTCTAGAGTTTGTATCACTATATATAAGCATAGAACGGCCCTTAAAAATAAGTCTTACCCAATTCTAATTTTTCTAGCTAAAATAGAAGGCATTTCTTTTGTGCTATTTCAACTGATTAACTAACCACACTCCTTTAAAATGTTCTTATCCTGTGTCAGTCTCTCTTCTATTACATATAAATTAACATATAGGGTCAATCAAATACTACAAACAAAGGGTTTTTTAAACTTCAGTTTTCCAAGCTACAGTGCTGATCAATGTGGGCTAAAATATAATGTTAGAGAGGTCCCTGCTCGACTGTAAACAGGTATTCCTGTGACCTTACAGCCCCATCAGTGCACTCTTTGAACACTGCATGTTTTAAATTAATTTTCTGCAACACAGACATGACAATCAGTTTTATTTTTTTATTGTTTCCTTTTATAACATTTACACTTGCCTGGGAAATAGAAACTTCTTAGAGCAAGTAAAGAAAGTGAGAAACTCTGAGATGTCAACAAGTTTAAAAGAGGAAGAAAACAATGCTGGTTACTGTTAAAAATGTTTACTTTGCTAAGCAAACTTCCTGACTAAGGTAAGGCAAGGAAATACCTTGCTACCTTGTTGATCTAGTCACTTGTTTTATATTCATGAGGAGCATCTTATGAATAGAGTATACAGGATGAGGAAACACAAAAGGGGGTTTTAATTATAAAGCTAACTTACAGAACTTTCAAAACATTTTGTGTATTCCTGTGCAACATACATTAAATGACTTGTCCCTGTTCTAAAAAGCTGATGATGTAAATGATAAATATGAGTAGGCAAGAAAAAGCAAGTCAAGGTGGACAACACAGATCAATGCTAATTGTAAGGCATGAACAAATGTTACCTGCATTTGTGTTTTCCTTAGCCAATAACAGAATGGATTTCTCAATGCACTGCAGAGCAGGTAAAAACAAAAACAAACAAAAAAAAGCAGTTGAGTCTGAAGGTCTTTCTGAAGGGACTTGAAAAACATTTGAAGTTACTGTTATCAGAAGGGTGAAGTGGGAAGTGGGGTGAAAGTAAAGCGTGAAGATTGAATGATCAGATGTTTGGGTGTGAGTTAATGGAATTCAGTCGGTTTGGGGACTTGGGTTATTTCTGGTGGGGTTTTTTTTTGAAGAAGAGTGCAGGCTAGATTGTCTCAATATTAGGAATAAATGAGGGAAAAAGGTAAATCTAGAAGTCAGAGAAAAATTGACAGTTTTTATACAAACAATGAGATCTGAGGCGATTAAAGGATGATTAAACGATTTTATGATACTATAAAACATTGGTCAGTTTTACTGATTACACATACTTCATTTTCTCGGGTTAGTTCGAATTCAGGGGAAAAGATACGTTGAGCTGCAGGAAATCTGCCCTTTTGAGTCAGGGAAAGTGTATACTGTCAGGCTTTAGTCTGGGTCACGGGAACCAAAATGTGCTCAAACACCTCTGAGCATGCAGCAGGAGCTATGACTGTGCACTCCTACCTAAAGAGACAGGGCAATTGTATTTCATCTGTCGAGAATTAAATTAGAACTTGAAAGATTCTGAAACCATCACTGAAAAAATTATCTTCGGTTCTCTGAAAGAAATAATCTGGTATATACACTTCCTTTTTTAAAAGCTATTTGTTCCAAAACAAGGATGGTGACAGTATTTTACAAATTACCTTTGACAGTAGTATATTTTATGAATTGTCTCGACGTTGTTCTTCCTCTCCTTATGGGCTTATACTGACCTCTCCTATTGCTGCAACGTCCTGCTGTGAAAGCAACAGTACAACAGCAAAGGAAGATGAGGGAAGAGCAAAGAACCACAGGAATCAACCAGACACCCAAATTTGCAGCTTCCCAAGCAGATGCCTCATTATCTGAAGTATAATTCCTACCGCTGTAGCCTTTGGTTTCATTTAAGTGTTGCTTACTGCTGTTCAGACGAGGGGGAGTGGGCATGTGGGAAAACACCTTGGCAGACTCAGATATCAAAGTTGAGGGTACAGACTTCTTGTTTGAGCTGGTCATTGATGTAGTGCTTGCTGAAGTTGTGCTTGTGCTCTTAGCAAAATGATCATCAGGGAGAAAAGTTTCTGCCCTGGAATAAGTAGTAACTTCAGTTTTTTGGCTTGTGGTGGAGGTGTAAGTGTTTGCTGTTAAGCCATGGCTAGTGGTAGAAGATGGAGCTTGGAGCAGAAGAGAACTTGACGTGGCATTATGATGCTGGCATCTTTCCCACTCAGTGGTCTTTGTGCTGTTTTGCCTTTCATATTTACTCAGTGATTGAGTATTTGGCTCCTTGGATGTCAGTTTTTCAAAGATGAGAAGATCTGGATCAATCCCTATTAAATCATAAACATGTTAGTTTATGGGATAAAAGCTCATCTGCACACCCACGAAAGGAGCACATGGAGATAGTGGCAGGTCAAGGAGCCCAAATAATACCCATCAACACCTTTTGGACTGGGGGTGTCTCTGCCTAGGGTTATGGGACCTGTTATGGGATGCATTTTGGGATTGGACAGGATTTACTGTAGGATGCTTAGGGAAGGAACCAAAGTGAATAAAGAGAGGGATCTACACTACCGGGGAGTAGGGGAGTCCTGGCAAGCTCTGGGGGGGGGTGTGTCTGTACCAGCAACTGCAGGGCTGTGCCCTCGGGGGCTCATAGGTCTGGGTGACAGCAACTGGGGAGACTGGGGTCCAGACTGGGCTAACTGAGCATCTGAGCCCACCTGCTGGGGGGATTCGTATTGTACATATGTGTGTACATATCACAGAATCCCAGAATCATCTCGGTTGGAAAAGCCCTTGAAGCTCCTCCAGCCCAACCATGACCCTCCCCCTGACCGTTCCCAACTCCCCCAGATCCCTCAGCGCTGGCTCAGCCCGACTCTTCAACCCCTCCAGGGATCCCGGGGACTCCCCCCTGCCCTGGGCAGCCCATTCCAACGCCCAACAGCCCCTTCTGCACAGAAATCCTTCCTCAGAGCCAGCCTGACCCTGCCCTGGGCAGCTTGAGGCCATTCCCTCGGGGCCTGGCGCTGGCTCCTTGGCTCCAGAGACTCATCCCCCCTCTCTGCCCCCTCCTGGCAGGGAGTTGCAGAGGGCCAGGAGGTCTCCCCTCAGCCTCCTCTTCTCCAGACTGAACCCCCCCAGTTCCCTCAGACAAAAAAAGTCTTATGCTTTTTTAGCATTACATTTTACTTCAGAAGATCTCCTAGCACAGCAACTGACCTAGTGTAATTTTAACATTTCCTATCATTACTGTTTTCAGCCTTTATAAATGGAATGCTTAATTACCTGTTGTGATGTTGTACAAAATGACATTGATTCGAGCCTTTAGTATGCAACTTTCCAATGCTGGGCAAGACACGTGCAGGCAATTCATATTCTCATGAATGGCTCCGTGGTAAAACACTGCTAGATTGCAAGAAACTATAATACAAAAAGAATAAAGTTTATCTTACTAGCGTAATGACCGTTGCATTTTGCATGCTATTGTTATTTAACATCAAAAGATTGTTAATACTGGGCAGCTCCATAGTACTTAAAATCTGTGATTCTCTCATTATCGTGCAAACTAATTAAGCATCCAGTCAGAAAAGCAGAACTACTTATAATTATATTCTTATTTTACATCTGGAGAAAAGGAACAGAATAACCATCTGAATTATAAATGTGTCTCTGATTAAATAAAATGATAAGTTTTAGCTTGTAGTCCCCCTACCAGTTGCCTTCCTTCACGTCTCAGATGCAGTGAGTGGATCATTTCTGAGAATAAAGTTATCAAGCAAGGCAACTTTGAGGTGTTTTCTCTTATGTAATGCACCGGTCTACTTGAAACCATACTCCAATCATTCATTTCACCCAGACTATTAAAAAACTGTCCTGAACTACAATAAGTAAGTGACATCCTGCCCTGCTGCCAGTTCCTCTTTGTTTTCCTTGTTTGCCTTTGGGCTACTGTATTTCTGTGAATAGAGGAATTTAGATAATTCTTCATTTATGTTTGGAGGTTCAGTTTTATCTTCCCACATCAGAAATCAGGGCTAAAGTAATAATGAAAAAAATGCCTGAACAACTTGACACTGAAACACAATTTTCAAAAGTATATAGATGCATGAGTCCTAGTGGTTTAAGAATTAGATTAAAAATCTAAGGTAAAATAGTTATGGTTAGAGTCACACTATATTAAAAAGCAAGAAAGATGCTTCTTTCAGAGTCTTACTGTCCATTAAAATCTCAAGTCAAAATCTCAAGTCAAAAGTTTTTATTTTATTGTATCAATGTGCTTGAAGCAGGATCGATGTTCGTTTTTGGTTTAGTTGTACAAAGTTTTGGGGGTTTTATTTATTTCGTTTTACTTGCCTTGATTGTAACCACCACTGACCTACTATGGCTACCTGCAATTCAAAATGTATTGGTAAGGGGGGGACAGGGCTTTAGAAATGTATTCTATTTACTTAGGCATTTATTCTGAACATTTTTCTGACATTTGTAAGTAATGAAAATAATCTGTAATCCTTCTGCAGCGAGCAACAGAAAAGGTCATACAACTCTTTCCATTTTAAGTGTAACTAAAAAAAAAAAAATACAATCCCTAATTTATCTACACGAGAAAAAGAAGAAAATACAATAAACCTAAGTTTATTATCTTTTCTGTATTATTTGTATTTTTTCATCTAGTAGCCTTAATACTGCATCATAGATTTAACACAGTAAAGAGATGCCATAAAAATGGTTTTTTTTTCCATCACAATGAACTTTTCTGCCCTAAGAGCGAAGCATTATTTTCAAAAAACGTATACAATTAATTGAATAAAAATTTGCAATGCAAATTCAGTCTATATGTCTGAACAATACAAATTCAGCAGATCTATGGAAGAAAAATATTGTGGTAGAGGTGCTGTTACAGAATTTATATTGTCTTGTGGTTTTTAGCTACTTACATATAAAGATCAGGGTTGTCTGCCTAGCTGAAATGAAAACAGTAATATTGACAAATAAAGCTGGGATCCTAGATTCTAACGATATCAAGGTAAAGAGATGAGTTGTCATCAAAGCTAAATCAAAGATGATCATCGGCAACTTTTCTTTCACTGATACAATTTTCATTTTCATGTCTAGTTAGGCTTCATCATTTTCCAGTTCTATGTCATAGGAACGTGAGCTTAGAGTAGATATTTCTGAAAGCAGGGCTGGTACAAAGAAGGTTATGGTTATCAGAACGATAGAAGAACATAACTTGTGGAAGACAGAATGATAATCTTACAGGGATTATAGAAAGCTTTGGCTTCATTACATACCAATTGCTTTACATTTTCAAAGGTTAGAAACATTTTGTAAGGGTTACAGAAGCATATTTAGCCAGTACATAAGTATTTTGATACAGGCATTTCTACAGGTAGTATGTAAAAAAAGCATTGACTTCTAGGGGCAAAGGAATTTAAAATCCAGGGACTATTTTTAAGAAAATAATTCTGAATATAGAAATATTTCTAGGCATCAGTAAACGTTCTGCGTCATTTTTAGCGTAGCTTAACAGTTTAAAAGACAAAGCTCTTCAAATATATCTGTGAAATATCTATGTAGTATTTACTTTCCTGTGGTATCTTTTGTTCAAGGATTCTTAAACACTGCAAACACTAATGGTATGACTTCAGTATGGTATTACTGAAGTCATTGTTTGAAAAATCAAAATTTTCAGGTATTTGTTCACATTGATGATTTTTTCTTCCAACAGAAATCTGTTGTTCACTTGCGTCACACGTAGCAGTATGTACCCTTGCCTTCAGCCTCGGGTATACATTGGTGGGGCTTTCATCAAAGAATGGATATTTTGTGCTAATAGTTTATATTTTTTTTTTTTTCAGTGCGATACATGAATACTATTCAGGTTTCTGATATAAAGACTATCTTATTTAAGAATATACAAACCACCTGAAAATACATGCATTTTGGGAGAGGAAGGAGTGAAATCTTTGAATCCTTTCCAGTCTTCCACAGTTCTGTTTTCATTAGAAACTGTTTTTTAGCACAGCATAATTATTAATGTTTTTCATTTCAATTATTATTTTGCATCCTTTATGAAAGCAATATTAAACAGTAGGAAAAAAAAAAATCTCATCTGAAGAACCTAGCTTCTGTGGCTATATTCACTTTAGGATCTGTGATGGATTTCATAAAATCAGGTAAGAAAAATAAGTTACAAATCTTTTTTTAAGGAAGGACAGTTCTTTGGTCAGGAGAAATAGTTTAAAAGCATGCTATAAGATTTTTTGCGTTGGTTTGGGGAGTATAAATGATGTTTTATTTCTTGTTTTTAAATTACTTCCAAATTTCTTTTTATATTGTAAGATTAGCATTCAGTAACTGTGCTATTACGAAGAATCCAGCAAAGAAAATTCTCTTATCAAACTTCTTGTCAACAACTCTTAACAATTATCTTAAAATTATCTTAACAAACTCCTTATCAACAAATACTGTGAGTTTTGCAGTCAAATTTAGTCACCACAGGCACACACTCCATGTACACTCCTAAAATATACTCCTAGAGTGTATCAGTGCAGTGTGATACAGAGAAAGTATAACTTGGGCTTAAGACAAGCAATGATTTTTCTTATTTTTATTCTGAGTCTTGAGTTTGCAAGGCTAGAGAAAAGGGGTTGCCTGCTGAATAACTGCTGTTATTTATTGCTATAACTTTACTGTTTGTATATGTTATACTTGAGCGGCACCAGAAACACGATGTAAACACAGAACAAGAGAGTGCCCTCTTCAAGAAAATGAATATTCTTGTATTTCAGAGCAGGTCAAATTGTGTGTTCCCTCCCTTTGCCCCCTCACCATGTCCTAGCCTAGTACCGTACTCCGTGAAGAAGAGTCCTGTTGGAATCAGTGTCACTGATTTTTCTCTACAGGTGTAGATGATGGATACCGAAGAGTTATTAACGTCGGCATTGCCCACAAACTTTGTAACAGAGATCTCAAATTTCAAAGCAGACCCTAAGATTTTCGTGTTTCTAGTGTAATCTTCTAAAAAATTCAGATTATCGAATTCTGCTTTATGGGACTGAAGATAGGGGAACAGTTACAATGTGCTTCTGCTTTCCTTCTTGCCTCAAAAAAATACAGATAGCCTTTTTTTTTTTTTTTTTTCCCCTCTGACTATTTATTCTTTAAATAAAGGAATGTTTATATAAAAAATACCCAAAATGTTTTTCCTCATCTGCTGTGATCTAAATTTTAATGTGTGCCATGATCTTGATAATAAACACTCACCGTTCCTCAGAAGGCAGCAGGTTCTGCTGCACTGTTGGGGTGAGGCTTCTGCAGAAATCTTCAGCAGCTGGGCTCCCCTCTTCTGTGATTCCCGCAGGTCAATCAGGAGACCTGGGAAGCGTCGGATCCAGCAGTTCTTGTAAAAGGTAGTGGGTGAGCAGAGAGAATCTGTCTCCACAGCCAAACCCAGAACCAACAGCGCTTCTGCTATTGCCACCAGCAGAACCATTTCTTCCAAGTAACGGGCTCCGTCAGCACACTTCCTCCTCCATGGATGCACTAACGTTTGGACCAGCATTTTAAGAGACAATCTCTTGAGTGGTGAGCATAGTGCCAGTTCTGCTGGGGATATGAGCCAGGGGATGTTTTTTCCAAACAATTCCCATGATACTGTTTGGGCAACTGCTGGAAGGAAGCAGCCATTTTCTGAGCTACATCCAATTTATAGTAGTTACTACTGTTCTTCTCTAACTTAATTATTTGCAGACAGTTTTTGAGAGACAGAAGGCATGGGTTGGTTTTAGTCATTCAGAGAACTTGTTTCTTTGGTCCCCAGATTGTGGTTTTTGTTCTTCTAAAACCAAATTAGGCGGGCAGCCTTAACTTGTGGTGAGTAATGGTGAGCTCAGCGTTTTGTTTCACCTCAGCCCTAAAAGTATGCAGTGGTCACTTGAGAGCAGGTCTGCCACTTTGTTCAGGCACACTATTACACTCAACACAGAAGGAACAGCTAGTTTCTTAACACTTTTTGAATTATCTGGTGGTGGCAAATACAATTTCCTTCTTTACTAACGAACTATCTAAGTCTGTCTCCAGCCAGAAGTGGAAATTTGTCCCTCTTCCTTACTCTGTTCTGGTTGCAAGAATAAAACAATTTGCAAAGATGAATATGATGGGAGAAGGCTGTAACCTGGACTTATCTCCAGTCCAAACAGGTAATCAAAATCCTGCAAATAAAACATTTAAGAATACTGAGCAGTCTGTAGGGTCTTTCTGCAGTCTGTATGGGTTTAAGCTTGGAAAAGGCCTATGAGAGTGAAAGAAAATATAGCTGGCATATAGGAAGGCAGTTTTCCAAGCACCTGGTCTGAAACCTGAAACTCCCAAGTGTTTTCTTTCTTAAAAGGACCCAGTCTGATCCCTGATTCCCTTTTCTGTATGCCCTTCATACAGAAAGGCTTTAAAATATTACAGTGTATGAGTTCATTTAAACTCAATGGACTGTATAGTGATGTTGAGAGAATAAGGTAAAAATACAATTATCTGCAATAAAAATTGTTTATTGAATATACAAAAATATTTTAGACTGCATTTTTTTCCTTCTGGTTGAGATTTCCCCAATTCTACATGAAGTATCGATCAGTTACATGGAGGGGAGGAGCCTCAAACTAATTTTAATTCTTTAGTCATTATAGCTGGTGTTTGTTTTGCAAGACAAGGCCCCCAGTTTGGAAACGAACTGATATTGTTTATAATTGTGTTCCTTTACAGACCTCCTTAGAAGGTGATCAGACTCAGAGCAGGTTAACACCTGTTGATCCAATAGCAAGATCAAGGCATTTATTTATTCATTGGAACTACTGACTATAATTAGGATGATGCCAAATAAACGTCTGTTTTTATGCAGACTGCATGTCTGTTGTGGGCAATACGTGAATTAAATTGTTAAGAAGAGCATAAGTGGGTAATTCTTTAAGCCTCTGTCCTGAAAACCAGCTCTTGGTACTTGTGGTTTTTTATTTAGTTTTGAAAGTTTGCTGTGCTTTATTTTTATTTTCATCTCCTTGAAAATCACTGCTTAAAACCTTAAATATGTTTCAATACACCTGTTAGTTTGCATTCAATGGACTGCACAGGGATGGTTATAGGCGTTTATCTACCATTGCCACAAGCACTATTGACAGTGTATTTTTCTAAAATTTTTATTTTGGCTTTCCAAACATTCCAAGGCATCACTTGATACGGAACACACTCAGAATTTGGAAAGATATGCCCGTATTTTGGCATTCCAGCATTTCGTATGAATTTTGGATCTATTTTGTTCTGTAAGACTTGCACGCTTAAGTGTTGATTCCTGATTGCTTTTCTCAATCCTACTCTTCCCGTATCTCCAAGAAGAGAAATCTAGAAGTTTCTGAATAACTTGAGGAGGCGTTTAACAAGGAGATTAAACTGATACGAAACAACTATTTATACCGGGTAAAGCTGAATATGTCTTTAGCTCATTTAAATAAATAGAATTATTTGCATGAGCAAAGAAATAAGATGTAATAGGTAGCTTTAATGGTATATGTAACATAAAGATTAAGCTGTCTTACTTCCTCTGGTTTTGTCTATTTGAAGCCTTTCAAAGTGTATGTGTATATAACAAATATGTTTACTTCTTCCTTTTCAGGAAAAAAGAAATAATAAAGGACTAGTCCTGTGACCTACTTCAGTTAAACAGACCTGAAATTTCATACAACTCCTTTGATTTCGGTCCAGACATTAAGATAAAGTGCGAGACTGGATGTGAACGTGCCTGAGCATCTAAGCATTTTTCAGACCATTCAATAAGCCTTTCTCTGGCACCCTGTTGTACATAAATAAACCAATTCTCAAGAACCTGTTACTTCCATTGAGACATTCACCAAACACAGTAAGTGAGAATACTTACTGTGCATAATATTTAATTATGTATTTGTAAAGATAGGCTTGAGTAACCAGTCCTGTTGTGTACAGATCTGTGTGTTTTCGATGTGTATCTAAAGTCTTTTTTTGTTTGGCACTGTTTGCCAATAGACATTTTGCTAGTCTCAATGCCTTCATGTTTTTATTCTGTTCTGCTGTGTGCTTCAACCAAGCACACAGCAGCCTTTTTTTCCTTTTTGTTACTTGCCATTCCTTCTCCCTTCTCCATTTCTGAATAAATTAGAAGAGCGGGAATAGCTGCAGGGAAACTTTTTATTTAATGAAATATAAAGAGATTGAATTAAATAAGTAAATAAATGGCTGCTTTAGGCAATTTCCTTTACAAACTGAAAAGTTCTGTCTGTTAAATTTCAGAGTCTTCTGCCAGCTTCCCCACAATTTCACTTCGACTTTTCTATGGGAAATGCAGACATATAATTTAATGGTAAAGTTTTAAATCACAAAACAGTTTTGCAAGAAGGAAATACCCGAGTCTTACCTGCAAACCAGTGACCGACTGTTCCATGTGCTCTGCGAGGAGGGATCAAGAGACTTTTACAGTTAGTAAGGAGTAATATGCCAGTATCAGACCAGCACTTCATGTTATTTAGTAATTCTTTTCATCGGTCCTCTCAAATTTCTTCCTGGAAAACGGAAAGGCAGTTGCCTGTTTTCTGTGAGAACATGGATGTCTTTGCAGACCTTTCAGTAAAAGAGATATAAAGGTACCTGCCAGAAAGGAAGAGAATGATCTTTTTAGTGATCCTTCTTATAAACAGAACAGCACCTGAAGTTTTCCACCTGGGCGGCAGTGATAATGGCACAATCCAAAAGCGTCCTAGCACAAAGGATTCATCATCAGGCATTAACTCTTTTTTTGCCAAATATAAACAAAAGCAGACACTTTTCCCATGTAAAATAACAGATATATACTGATATTTGGATCTGTATTTAGGTTATATGGAATATATGGTTCTAGTACTCAGAATATGAACAGACCAGAACTGGGATCTGTGGAGTACAGGAAAGCACTTCTGTAAAGGACTAGAAATGTCAAGGCTTTGATTCTGCAGTCAGATCGGTGCATCCAAAACTACCCTGCACATTGGCTTTGTTCGTGGGTCATCTGTTGCCCACACTGTTACCATCCCGTGTTTCTCTGCTGAATGTCTCGGGGTCCCCTCTCTGCCCTAACGGGGGAGCACAGTCAATGTCCTGGGTCAGGCTGAAGCTTGGGCAGTGATCCTGTGGGAGACGGTGGTGTCAGTCCCAGGCAAGGCTGGTGCTAGTTGTTATGTCCCAGACAAGGCTAGTGCCTCTCTTTGACAGTTTCTCCTTCCTTCTGCTCTGTCAGGGATGGTTAAGCCAGTATGATCAGGGAGACACACATCCCTCATGGCAATGCAGACCAGACAAGAGAGGATGGTTGGGCCTCCTGTTTGCATCTTCCCTTTCCCAAGTAGATGAGAGGAGAAGAGAGAGAGATTCTCCCTGAGGCCCAGGTGCAGCAATGCGACGCTCACTGATGCTGCCATGATGATGCTGAAGTACCCAGCGAATGATTGCTGCTAGCACAGACCCAGCCTGTCTCGAGTGTGGGGAGAGACCAGTGCTAAGTGTGTAAACCAATTCTTCTCCGATGCACTTAAAGTCATACATGTTAACTTAAACCATCTGTGTTTTAGGTTCTCTGTGACAAAGCAACTGAAAGATGACAACTACCAGATGAGAAGTGAGACCAAAGCCTGCAGTTTCCCAGGTGAGGTCTGAATGTGCCTATGTCTTCCTTTGAACATCAGTAAGCTTATTTAATCAAATGTGCCGCGTAATTCCATGCAACATCAGCCCTAATAATCTCCACCGAGGTCAGTGGGGCTCTGTGCCCGTGTTGCGCTCCACGTGAATAAATTGAATTGCAGGCCTATGTTGAAATCATCTTGATCTCATTTTTCTTAGGTATCTACATGTGTTTTCCCTTTATTACGCAGCATTAAGGTCAACGTTTTAGTTAAGCTATGTATTTTGATAATGCCAGAATATGTCACTGTAACTCTATTATAGTACAAGAGTTATAAAATACTAATGTAATGAATCATGAAATAATGAAATGTAAAAGTACTTTGAAAAAAGATACCCAAGCAAATCTTTTTGACGTTATTGAAATACTGCGCTTTCTTTCTCCTTTAAAATTTCCTTGAAATCAAAACATTCTTGCAAAATGTCTTAAGTCCAACAAAACAGCATTTTTTGAGAGAACCGTTTTGTCAAAAACAGCTATTAGTGGTCAGGTTTTGGTTTGGAGCAATATATCAAATTTTTAATTTGACCTTCTTCAAGGTTTGGGACGGCTGGGTCCAAGACTCTGGTTTCAGCCCCATCCCAGCAACATGGTAAAAAGAGGAGAAATATTACAGTTCCTGTTCCTGGGACTTTGTGCAAACTCTTTTTTAAAGCCTTGTTTAAAGGGCCTGCCAGGCCCTGAGATTCTCTCGGAGCCTGACTTCAGACTAATTCTGGTAAAACCTCTGCACGAAAGCTGGAATCTGTGTGTTCAAACAAAGAGCAACAGAAGTCTTAGCCAGATTAAATTTATACAAATATAAATCTACCGGCATACATATAAACTGGAGCCAGGGTTTATGACAAAAGGCACAATGTTTATCAAACACTAATGAATGAATGCTGATTTATGACTGAACTTGAAACTAGGCAAAGGGGATGGAGGTTCAATATTGTGATGAATTTTATACAGCCGAATCCTTAGTGAAAGTCTTCCATGCGAATTACCATTCATCTTACCTAGTTATTACGTACTAAAATTCAGCTCTGCCTGTCTGCACCAGGATTTAAAAATATAGGCTGTTTTAAAAGCACCCAGTTCACTGTCATCTAGACAGAGCTACACAAGAAAATTCTGGCTAGGGATGCACAATGCATTTGTGCAGAACAAACATCCCTACCAGGGGGTTCAGCAGCAGGCAGAGAGCTCCAGCAGCCTGACCCTCATTCAGGTTTTGTCAGGGAACACTTCACCTGAGAGAGCTTCAAGGAAATTCCTTACTGGGCCTTTGGCATAAAAACTGGAACAGACTGAACGCCACTGTAAGGATTTACACACTCATGTCTCCATTCTGCTGTCTGGTGGCTGAACTTTCTCCTCATCCACTAGCACACAGACTGTTGGAGCAGTTTGGTGCCCAGAGGGAGCTCAGTAGCACGCGCTTTAGTATCAATCATTAAATTTGACTAAAGCAGGGATAATTTAAATACTTGACAATTAATAACCAGTATTCCAAAAAAATACCACTTCAAGTATTTTTTCAGTAGTGTTACAACATACATTTGTTGCAAGGAATCAATATTAAATAGCACATCAAAAGCAGAAAAATTAAACCGAAAATAATAAGGAATAAAGTCTAAACAAGTGCTTTTAGAAATAGGAGTGCTTTTTTTTTTTTTTTTTTTTTTTTTTTTTTTTTTTTGAGTAGCATCACTAACGGCATTGGGCAAGAAGTGCTTTTTTTGGCTGCGAAACTGAAAAAAATAATTTACCTTTATTTAACAGCTCATCCTTCATAAATGATAGAGATTTCAGATGAAATAAAATTATGCTCCAGTCAGTTCCTCTCAGAAATGCCAACATCCTTTAGAACACTGATATTTTTAATGCTGAAATACTGCAGGATATTTCCTATGTTCCACAGATGCTTACTTTGTATCCTGTGACAAGGAAAATACTAAACAATGGCAGCAGTTGGTGAATCCTTTCCAAAAGACTAATTCCTCTCTTGAGTAATTCCACTATTACTCAATACAGTTCCCTGGCAGTACAGTGCAATTCCCTGGCCTCTCAGAGGGAAGAATGTGGCACTTTATATTTTATATTAGATAGCACGTATATTTTAAATATCCCCTGATTTGGTTCCAGTTCACATTTTAGACTAAAAAGGCTGAAAGGAATTCAAATTTTCCTTTGTTTTTTTCCCCTCTATGTGGTCCTTTCCTTAGAGCAATCAGGTTGGTGTTACTTTCTGGTTCTCATGTATTAACCATGTGTCTGTGTTGAATCAAGGGAAGGTTTGCCTAAAACAAACACAAAACCTCTGCAGTCTTCCTTTAGGCACTGTCCTGGTGCTTGAGGGTTTGGTTCTCCTCTGCTGCAGATTATTTGTGTGATCTTGGGTTAGACCCACAAAGAAAGTCGGGCTAAATTTCATGATGTAAACCAGGTTTCCTGCCAAGAAAAGCATTTGTCAGTCTGATTCCCAGTCACTGGTACTTCTGTCACCTGTCTTGTGACCTTACCAGTCTGAAGACCCATCCTGCCTACCACACAAAGCCATGGAGTGGTTCAGAGAGGAAAAACCAGTGGCCATGGGGTTTTTTAAATAAATCTAAGCAGTGTTAAATACTTGAAGTGAATCTAAAGTGTAAGCAGGCTTCAGTCTTAGCATACAGAGCAGGCTTGCACCAGCCCTACACACATCCCCTGCCAGTCAGGAAGCAGGAGCCGAGTTCCACGCGAAACAGAAAGCAAACTACTTCTGTCTAGTTCTCTCTGGCTTTGCTTTTCCTAGCTTTGTAGCAGTAGTTGCTCCTGACTCTCTGTGTTTCCTTGCTTTTGCTATGCTGGAAAAGTCAGCGGGCTATAGAAATGTATTCCCAGGCAGAGAAAGGGTCAGAAGCTTAGGTTTTCCATATCATGGTTGAACGGTCTATTACAATGTAGCTGCTGTATTAAAAGAGCTTCTTCCATTTCCAAGTCTTTCTAAAAGAAAAGAAGACTCTCTTCAGCCTTGGAAATAATTCAGGCATTAACTACATGAAAATAGTTCAGGCACCAAGCACAGGAAAAAGTGTCTAGACTGTGAATCCCAAGCAGAAATGGCCATCTCAACTCTAGAGTGAGAGCGCTTATTGACACTCTCTGGTGCCTTCCCGCTCCATTTGTTGGCACTTGAGAATACTTTTCCTTGTGATAAATTTTGTCTCTCAGGCACTGTAAAGAGAGACCTAAAGGTTTTGCCCCAGAAGCCAGGCTCTAAAAGATAGGTATTGAAAATCTGAGCACGGTTACCCTTGTCTTCCCCTCTGTGTAAATGTCTTGCTCTTCAGTGTATGTTCTTTTTATCACACACTCATTTCACATCTACCGTGATACAAACTGGTTTTTGTGTTGCTTCATGCTTCAGCGTGTTCTTAAAGAGTAATAGATGGTCTTGCATATTTGTTTCAAAGATCACGCAAGTCTTTCACAGCTCTTAACTCCAGATATTGACTTTGTAGCTCTAGCACTAGAGTTCCGTTTTTAAGTTTGGAAAATAAATTTCTTGCTCTCTTAAGATCAACCAATATGATTGCTTGTGAAACAGCAAGACCTTCTCTTTGATTTCGGTATAATACTATTTATTATTGCTCTTAGTGTAAAACAGTATAGCTGTGGACCCGGAGACAGATTAAATTATCCCTACAAATATGGAACAAAAAGGTAGTCCTTGCCTTTGCAGTGTAAGGACTATATAAGCACACCATACAGAATGACTGATTAGCGTAGTAAAAAAACAAGGGAACTGCCCTGTCAGCACACTCTGATTTAACGCAATTGCCCAGTCCTAAGCCTGGATAAAGCAGAGATAGCTGACAATCAGCCTAGTAAAAACAACGGATTAAGGAAACAGATTTAGGCTTTTTGCAAAAGTGGCCATTCAACAAAGAGTACTGCTGACCCCTTGTGCGTGTGACAGCTCCTGATTAAAGCTATATAGAAGTCAGTGCTCTCGAAAGTTGCCTGGCAGGAAAGAAATACTTTTTAGTATATGACAGAACTGATCCAGTCTATTAAAAACCCCATGGACTGTGAGGAAGATGGACATGAAATCCTTGGCAGTGGCAGGTGCAGGCACAGAAGCAACAGGAAAGCACATAAGGCAACAGAAGAAATTGTCTGTTTATCAGGCTGCGGTGTCAACACTTTGAGAGAATACAATTTATCATAATCGACTACACGGGAAAAAAATCACTCACCAGTTAGGAGCTAACTTACTGATACATCAGATATAAGAGACTCCAAACCAGATGTCTAAAGATGGCAATCATACCACCTCGTTGGCAATCATACTGTATTCCAAAAGGGGAGCTTAATCGCCACAACAGACACAAACTCTCTGTTTACCTCTGGAGTATAAATGATTGCTTGAAATATCTGCCCATGGGAATTAAAGTAGAAAAAGGAAATAGAGGTTGGACTCCTACTGAAGTGGTAAGACACTTCTTGTGTGTGATGATCTTTTCAAGGTTGAACCTGAGGCAGAGAAAAAAAAAACATCCAGTGCTCCAACTCAAGCTTCAGCTGGGTGTAAGGAACTCGAAAAGCCAGATGATGCAGTGCCTCATCAAGAAAACAAGACAGGAAAGTGAAATTTGCTAATTAAGTAAATATTGAGGGAGAATGAAAGAGGAACACAAAACAAGCAAATGGTGAAACTCAGTAGGAAAGAGATAATGAGAGGTTAGTGACCTAGCAAGGGACTGAGGCTGCTGAAGAGAGCTCTTTGGAACTCTCTGTAAAATTTCTAAAATTTCAGAACAAGTAATGGGCCCTTCGAAAGCGAGATGATGAAAGTGTGCTTTGAAGTGAGGTGGTAACCGAAAATACACAGAAATCTACCTCGCCTCAACAAACACTTTTATAAAAGTCATCAGATAGAGTTAAGAAGCTGAAGATCAACAAAACAGGGAGAGAGGCTCATTTCACAGGGGAAATGCTAAAAAGCAAACAACTTTGTTTTCCTTTAAGAACGAAACAAAACCAAAAAAAACAGCATTAATACCACTCTGAAGAGTTTTCATGGGGGAAATGATCCCTTCTGAGTAGTGAAAATGGGGAGTTGTCTGAAAACTGAGCAACCTGCAGTAACTGAAGATGAGTCACATTACTGCTAAAGGGAAATGTTTTCTATGGTCTGCATTACATGAGATGGAGGAATTATCTTTATAAAGTTAAAAAAATATAAAAGATATTTTAAAAGGCTTTATATTAAGCATCATTTTATAGGAATACACATAATGACAGACTTCCTCATCTGTCAGCATTTTTTTTTTTAAAAAAAAAAAAAAAGGACTGTCATTATGTTTTAAGAGTGTAACCAGGCAAACAGCAAAACAGTCGCTTTATCCAAGATGCTCAGGTGTTAATTTGCTCTTTCGTTGTTCAGGTCAAACAAAGTCAGGGCCCTGGTATGTAGATCACTCCCATGAATAACGTAGATGTCCTATTCCAGGACCTTAAATAGAAAAGGTAGAGTGGCAGAACAGGTTATATCGTATCTTTATAGGCCAAACCAGGAGCTGAGACACCGAGGGACTTACGCAGGCGGAATCAGGAAGCAGAATTATGTATCGTACTTGTCCTTCCTAAATCCTACGGCTGCACTAGAGCTGCGAGGTGATGTTTTTTGTTGACTTTCAGCAGTGAATGCCGCAGTGTGAAGACGCCGCGGCATCAGGCTGACTCCAGTGCTGCCTCCTCCTCTCTGCCTATGCACGAATACATCCACGCATTCCATATTTATTTCGTTTTTTTCACCCCGAGTGTGTGGTTGGGGAATATCCCCCCTTTTTCAGGGAGGCAGAAGCACATTTGTGGGGCAATATACCCCCTTTTTTGGTGACACAGTAGTACAGTTGTGGGGTAATATCCCCCCTTTTTTGGGACACAGAAGCATATTTGTGGGGGAATATCCCCCCGTTTGGGGGGACATAGAAGCACATTTGTGGGGGAATATCCCCCCGTTTGGGGGGACATAGAAGCACATTTGTGGGGGAACATCCCCCCTTTTTCGGGGAGGCAGAAGCACATTTGTGGGGGAATATCCCCCCGTTTGGGGGGACACAGAAGCACATTTGTGGGGGAATATCCCCCCTTTTTCAGGGAGGCAGAAGCACATTTGTGGGGGAGTATCCCCCTTTTTCCGGGGAGGCAGAAGCACATTTGTGGGGGAATATCCCCCCTATTTTGGGCACACAGAAGGACATTTGTGACGGGATGTCTGAGCTGCGGCTGGCGCTGCGCTCCCGGCCCGGGCCAGGCAGCACCGCGGGGGCCTCTCTGCCCGTCCTGCCTCCTGCTGCACCCTGGGGCCGGGCTCTTGGCCCTCCTGACCGCGTCCCTGACACTCACAGCAGCCTGAAACCCCCTTTTCCCAGCGCCGTGCCGGGGGGAGGGGGGGGGGGGGAGTTGGGGGGTGCCCTGCAGCGCGGTTTGGCGGTGACAGCCCCGGCGGGCAGCGCCGAGAGGCCCGGCCGTCGCTTCAGCGTTCAGCATTGCCTTTTTAGGGCTTTTTTTTCCTTTCCTCTCCGTGCTTTTTTTTTTTTTTTTTTTTTTTTTAATTCTTCCCCTTCTCTCCTTGCAGGGACGGAGCAGCGGCGGGGCTCCAGCACCGCCTCCCCCCCTCACTCCCTTCCCGCCCAGCCGCCCCCCCTCGCCCCATCGGGGCCCGGCTCGGCCCGGCCCGGCCCGGCCCGGCCCGGCGCGGCCCCTCCCAGGCGGCAGCAGCGGGAGGAGCCTCCCCGCCACCGGCAGCCGCCGGGCTGAAGCGCAGGCAGGGCAGGGGGTGAGCCATGTCCCTGCCGGGGCGACGGCAGGAGGAAGAGGAGGGGGAAGGGGATGAAGAAGAAGGGCCTGGGGCCGGTGCGGGGGATGGCGGAGGGGAGGAGGTGGTGCAGATCCGGCTGGGGGACAAGCGCTACCCGGTGTGCAAGAGGAAGCTGATCGAGCAGAGCGATTACTTCCGAGCCTTGTACCGCTCGGGCATGCGGGAGGCAGGGCAGGGCCAGGAGGAGCAGCTGCTGCGCGGGGGGCTGAGCGCCCTAGGGCTGGAGCTGGTCCTGGACTTCATCAACACCTCCTGCCTGGCCAGGCTGGAGCAGGAGGAGGGGGGCGAGGAGGAACCCCCTTTGCTGGAGGAGCTGGTGGAAGCCGCTTCCTACCTGCAGGTCACCCCCTTGCTCCGCCTGCTCCTCTCCCAGGTGAGGTTGGGCAACTGCTTCGAGCTGCACCGCCTGGCTCAGGTCTACGGCCTCCAGGACTTGCACGACGCCTGCCTAGACTTCATGGCCGCCCACTACCATCAGGTGCTGCGCAGGCCCGACGCCCGCCCGCATCTCCTCCTGCCCCACGCTCTCCAGCAGCACTTGAAGGAGAGGCGGATGAGGGGCACTGCCACCCTGGTGGCCATCGGGGACTTCATGGGTACCTCCGCCCTGGGCCTGCCTCCAGGCCCTCACCCTCCGGTGGAAGCCCCCTGGTCAATGCTGAGGTATGACGAGGAGGCGCAGAGGTGGCTGCCCTTGGCCAACAACCTGCCCCCTGATCTGGTGAACGTCCGAGGCTACGGGTCGGCGATGCTGGACAACTACCTCTTCATCGTCGGGGGCTACAGGATCACCAGCCAAGAGATTTCAGCTGCCCACTGTTACAACCCTTGCCTGAACGAATGGAGCCAGCTGGCTTCGATGAACCAGAAGAGGTAACGCTCGCTCCCTGAAATACACGTGTGGCCATGTCTATATTGTCAAAATATTGAGTCATGTGGTGTTGTCTGGACCCGGCGTTCCGAGCAGTGATTCAGAGCCATCTCTGTGCCGTGAGTCACCCCCGTCTCTCGCATCGTGCGGTGGGACGGACCGTGGTGCTGGGCCGTGGCTGGGCAGGATGCCACCGCACTGGCCTGGCCAACCTTGTCATCCCGCCGCAGCACGAGGCTGCTGCCTCTCTCCAGCTTAGGGGCCTCCTCTGCCTGGCGCAAGGAGCTGCTGGCAAGGGAAAGGGGTGTGGGGGACGGGACTTTGTTGCCTAAATGTTGGTGGTTAAGGCCTCGTCTGGGGGAGAACATCAGCGGAGGAGGATCGTGCTGCGGCCCTCCACCACGTGTGAGCACTCACCTCGGTGTGAAACGGTGGTGGGATCCCACTTTTCCTTTAAATTGTATTAGACAAGGAGCCAGCCTCTCCAAACACCTGCCTCGCTGGCAGTAGAAGTTCTCTTTGAAATAACAAAGATTTAAAAAAACAAAACAAAGATAAAATTCTTCTACTTTCTCTGTGGTATATTTCAACTCCAGTACTGTAAGTGACAAGTTTTCCTGCTCTTAGTGGGAAAGTACAGTCTTATCAGAGCTGGAGATGGCAGAAAAAAATTAATTGGAGCAGTCTGTTATTGGTTTGTAACTTTCATAAAAATCTGAATGTTTTGTAGGCCTGCATTTCAGTGGAATATTCACCAGAAAAACATCAGGAAGATTGTGAGAAGTTTCTCACTTTATAAGAATATATGGATCTGGGAATCATTCATCATTTTGTCTATTTTACTATTTTCCTTTATCCTTTTGAACTGTTTGTTTGACATTTATGTTTAAGTCAGTATTCAAAAACACTTTTATGATTTACATCTGAAAGAATAACAGAGAGCTTAGCCTTGAGGAGAACCCAAGAAGAGACACAATCTCCCTGGCCAGGGTTGTGGCTGCTTTACCTTAACGAGGCTGCAGAGTTATCAAAGCCTTTTCCTTCACTGAAACAAAATGTTTCTGTTATTCAATGGGAATTTCCTCATTGTTTCCATTTTAGAAAAAGTGTTTAAATTTTTATCTTCTCTGTCTGAAAAAGAACAAGTAAGGAGGCCAAAATTTGCTGTAGAACGGAAATTCTCTTCCCCATCCAGTAAATTCAGAGAGCATGCAGAGATGTAAATGCTTTGTATCTGGGTAGTAAAACTGCAGTCTCTATTCCATACTCTAGCTCCTGCCAGTTAAAACCCCTCAAAACAGGGGTTTGACCTAAAATTAGTTCTTTCTCATTTCACCCTTTTTTTCTCACGTCCTGTATTGTTGTGAGGATTTCACTGAAATGATTGCCTCCATCGTTAGTCACCAGAATGGATCAGAAACATTTTTTTTTTCAGTATTTTCAGCATTCGGTGTTTCAGGCTTCTTGGAACAACGTGAAAAACTTCACCTGTAAAATGAGTGTTTAGCTTTCAAACACTGCAGACACCTTTTCTTACGGAGATCTTTCTTAGAGACTGAGCCTGTAAGCAGTCTTCCCTGAGGTGCCTGTGGGAGCAGAGATGTTTTAGGGGGCTTCGCTTCGGCAGCCTTGCCTACGTGAGCACGACTGAGAGCACATCAACCTCAGTAGAAAGGATGATGGGATCAGCCCACACAGTGTTTCCTATGGAAATTAACTTAAACACAGAAGTCCCACGTTGCTCAAGTTATGAGGTTTTGGCATTGATTTGTGTTGATGTCTACTTTATGTCTACATACTCTGTTAGGTGCAATGATTCTGCAGCATGGTGAGTGAGGGCTTCTTAAAAAATGCTTTTTCGAGGCCCTTTTTTCACCTTATGACCTGGCAGTTCAAGCTCTAGATCAGCTTTGTTTCCCTCACGCTTTCCCCTTCTTCTAGGATACATAGTCATTATATCTGAAATAAACACATGGGTATTTTCTCCTTTATATTACTATTTTCAACTGCACCACCATGCCAGCTTATTCTTGAAGCCCACCACAGGTGACAGCAAAGTAGAATTTCACATTGGCCATTAACTGCAGAAAACTAGCATGTAAATAGATATTTTTTACATGGTCTCTATTCTTAGATTCTTAGAAATTCTTATTATTCTTAGAAATTCTTTAGAAATTCTAAGAATACTTTCCTTAGATTTCTTCTTATAGAAATATTAAGAATTCTTTCTTCTTTCTTCTTAGATTTCATGGCAGTTATTGCAGGTCAAAAAGAACCCAGTATTACATCTGCCCCTAGACTGGGGTAGCAGCAAGTATGTTGCTCCCTGAATCATGGGAAGTTTTTTTCATGGAAACTCTGATGATCCCTTCACAAAACATGTTTTTGACTTTTAACGTCTTCATGTTAAATACCTCTGAAGTTATTAATTACTATTTTTTTCTATCTGATGTAACAGTTCAGCTCTCTGATGACCTGCTTGACATTTTGTGGCCAGAATGCAAGAGCAAGGGAGATTTTTAGGATCAGGGGTTTTGCTTTCAACACAAACAACACTGATGCCTGTCTGCTGCACAGATGGGCTGCAGTTAGATCTGCACTTTGCTCCGCATTGTATTTTTAGTTTGTTATGCTGTAGTAAAATAAGCAGGGCAGTTGCCCAGTGTTCTGCTTAGGAATTAGAGTCATGTGACTGCCCAGTTAATTTATGTCAGCTGATACAATTACATCCCATGGATGAATTTTTTACATACCTTGATGGAGGGTTCTAGTTCCCATTGAAGTAGGTTTCACTTCAGATGACAGAGTATCTGGATTTCATCTATATGAATGGATGCATATGTTGACCTCAAGGGAAGGCTGAGAAGTTATGGAAATAATTGTGCTGACTTGCTGTTGATATCAGTAGTTCTCTGCCCTCAACAAATCTAGTAAATTCAATGGTATTTTCATCTTTAATTATTTCCATTATTGTAATATAGAATCCCAGGACGCTTGAATTCTGTATATATACACAGATGAAATAGTCCCAACTTGTTTCTAAGTAGAAGACAAAATCCTTCAGAGGTACACTGAATACTTAGCAGTCATTCTGGTTTAGGGTATAACTGTTAGCTTTCTTTCTAGATGTAGAGGTCTTATTTAGTTTCAAATGTGTTCACAATAGGTAAATCCTGCATATTATTCTTGCGATGCCCACATAAGCTTGAGAAAGTGTTATTCCCTATTTATGCATAAACAAGGGAGATGATAGATAAAATAATTTGCTCAGGCTCACATAGGAAGCCTGTGACTGAGCCTGGAACTTATCATCTGAGGGCTAAAATCTAGTACTGGTCACAAATTGTCCATAACCAATCACAGTTTATAGATCTTTTCTAGATCTAGAGATATAACTGTACTAGGAGTAGTGTCCTCAGAGAATGACCTGGACTTTTTTTGTGGAAGAAACTTCATGTAAGAGTTGTCCATGACCACTTCTGGTCTTCAGGGACAGGAAGGTAACAGAGCACATTGGGGACTGTTAAGTAATGTCCTTGAATACCTTTCCATACTTTTCTTTAAATTGGTGCTCTCAGCTGAAATTTGCTATTTAAAAATAACATAATCATAGGATTTCTACTGCATGTGCCAGTTACAGCTGTATATTCCACTTTTATTTTCCTTCAGAACCTTCCTACTCATGGCAGGTAAATCTTCCAGGCTTGGAAGACCCTTGTAAGCCCCTGGCTGGGATTATACACATGCACGTGGAACATGGTTTTTTGTGAGCAATCTGTGCCTGAACTGCTGCCACTCTGAGGATCTTACAAGAATATAGGAGAGGATGCTCCTGAGGAGTGGTAGTGATTCATCAAATCTTCTCTTTCTGTGATTTTTAATATTTTTTTCACTTAAAATTCCTCTGTGTTGGGGGAAAATAAACTTTTCAAAAATTTTAAAGTTAGAAATATTCATCATATTTATCACAAACGTATTACACGCTTCCAAAGCTAAATGTTGGATGCAGTGTGCTCTGCAGACTCCTATAAGGAAGGCAAAAAAAAGTGGTTCCTGCAAAGAATGTAAAATGCTTTGGAACTGCTTTCATAACTGTGCTTTCATGATTCTCCGCCTCTGTCACAAATGCTTTAACTCTGGAATAAAGAAGTCATCTGATTCGTGAGAAATTTTAAGGTTGAAGTTGATCATTTGTCAGGAAGGAATGACAGGTTCCAAGCCTCCTGTTGTACAGCAGGACAGAGCTTACCTTGCAAATACACGTCTGACTTGTTTGTGAAAGCCTCCAGCAATGTAGATCTCAACCTCACAGAATCACAGAATCGTCTAGGTTGGAAAAGACCTTGAAGAACACCCAGTCCAACCATCAACCCAACATTAACAATTCCCAACTCCTCCAGATCCCTCAGCGCTGGCTCAGCCCGACTCTTCGACCCCTCCAGGGAACCCGGGGACTCCCCCCTGCCCTGGGCAGCCCATTCCAGCGCCCAACAGCCCCTTCTGCACAGAAATCCTTCCTCAGAGCCAGCCTGACCCTGCCCTGGGCAGCTTGAGGCCATTACTGCTGTTGCTTATTACTTGGTTAAAGAGACTCATCCCCAGTTCTCTGCAACCTCCTTCCTCCCAGGTAACTTGTTCCCATGTTTAGCCACCCCTCTGAACAGAAAGTTCTCTCTAATTACGCTGATGTTTTCTCGTTGTGTACTAAATGACTGGTACTTGCCAGCTAAGAAGAAGAATGCTTGCTGTCCTCTTCAGAGCCACTTTCGTAGTGGTCTCCTACAGATACCTCTATGGCTGTTAATGCAATCCAAGACAATGTCACGTTTTTTGCAAGTTGTTGAATGTTGTCTTTTATTCAGGAAGCTATGCTCTCTGACCCCTTGATCCTTTGCATTTGTGAGTTATATTTTATTTCCTCTGTGCATATAGTGGTTTGCACTTGTCTTTATGGCATGCAAAATGTATTTTGAACTACAGTAACACCCCACAGCTCGCTTTCTTCTGTTCCTGTCAGAGGAAACAAGGGACATGAGAAGACAGCTCGTACCTGCACTTGTCCCATCAAGCAGAGCATGCACTAGGCCAGGCATCTGGAAAGTACTTTTGATCCCCCAAGTTTCGATAACTCACTGGTGTGAGTGGAGTTCTATCACAGTTGAATCTGACGGACTCCACTGTTTCCAAGCTGTAGTCCATGGAACAGTTGTTAATTGTGGAGAGCTGGCTGGTTGCTCCGTGTTTGCTTTCCTTGTTTCCAGCTGCTCCAACACATTAAAAGAGTGTAAAAATACACTAAATATTTCCTAATGTTCCCTCTCCATAAAAACACCTGCTGTTATTGGCATGGAAAGGTGAATGACAGAAGTTTTTCATAACATGTTGAGCCATTGTCCAAACTTTCATATAAAGTGTGCTGATGGATACTTAGAGCTACTTTTGAGTAAAATGAACCTTATAGTTAATGTGTACCATAAATCTGAGATGCTTCCACTGAATGTCATCCATTTTAACAAGTCTTGGAAGTGGTTAAATGACTGACACAAATGTACGTGGCCTCCTTTTAGAATAATTGAAGTTGAAAGTTGTGCCGTATATCTTTCACCAGATAGTTTTCCCTGGGCTGCAAGAAACAATTCAGTGATGCAAAAGCCATCAAAAACTGCATGAATTACCTCCATTCAGACAAAACAGTAAGAGGCGACAATTAGAGAGTAACTAGAGAAGCATGTGTGAGTTAGGAAACCTGAATTTTTTAAAGTTCTGACACTACACACTGGTTTAGTTAATTCACGTCCTCTGTGGCAGAACTTTTAGCATGTTTAAAAAGTAGCCAGAAGATCTTAGAATAGGGAAACGTGATCCGTGTACATGTCAACTCATAAGCCAAAAATCCTGCACCATCTCCGTCATAGGCACAGAGTTACAGACTTTCTAACATACTTTAGATTTTAAATGATTGCTTGGAAAACGCGTTTACATTTTGTGGTTTTGTCCCTTTGTTAATTTGTGGATTTTTTTTTTCCACCATAACTTTTAGAACAGGTACATTGCTTTGAAAATCATAATGTATTGCAAGTAATTATCCTCATTTCATACCCGCTATTGATTGCCACCTTATTCTGGATTCTCTAAGATGGAAAACATAATTGCTGTAGAGAGGAGATGAACAGAGTGACCTAATCGTAAATGTCAGCAAAAAAAAAAAAAAAAGAATAAAAAGCAATTAATTCCTTCAAAGGAGCATTTTAGTTTCCAAAGCTATATCAGGATGACAAGAACAAAATGATTCCATCTGGAAACGAATTCTTTTTCCAAATATATTTAATAAAAAGAAATTGCAGGGCAGTCTGCTGCTAGGCAGGGTTCATTTTGTCCAGACAAAACCCTGCAAAACTACTTAGCGGTAAGTTTTGAATCTTGGATTCATGCGAAGTGAAACTCACTTTACTGCTCAGCAGGCCAGTCAAGTCTAAAGAACCACTTCAGTCTTACAGACATAATGCAGTTCCCTGTTTAGCTTTACGCCGATCTGGTGTGCTCCAGTGACTTTCACACATCGAGTTAGTTGGGATACTGCATGGTAAAATCTCAATTTGCCTCAACAGTCAAGAAGGAACAAACTTTCTAGGGAACAAGACTCTTTCTGAGGAGAGGAAGAGCTCAGCTTTTGTTAGACCAGCTTGCAGAGCTGGAAGGAATAGCTGAGCATGCAAACCCTCTATCTTCAAGTCCTCTAGTTTCTTCCTACAGACTTCCACCTTTAATATCCATAGACCGTTTGTTTCTGCCTGTATTATCTTAAAAGTATAAGATACAAGGCTTCCTGTGCTTCAGTAATTAGAAAGTTGCCCTTTGCCATGCGTGAAGTGTAACAGCACAATGGAACAGAGTAAGAAATAAAAGAACAGGGCGTTGCCTGTGGAGTACAATGTATTTTTTTCAGCTATGGGTGGAACATTAATGTACAGATGTATCTTGCTGCAGTGGCATGGAGAATGTATTTACTAGTTTAGTGCTGGATAAGGTACAGGAGATTCTCTCTTCCTTCTTTTGCAGAACATGATTCAATGTGCACCACTTTAAATTTCTCTTTATTAGGGTTGTTAAAGAGATTCTATACTACAGACTAAGATGAGTACACATTCTTAGGCATCCATCAAGTCTTGTTTGAAATTTCTGCGATTTTAACTAAAATAATATCCTTGACTGTGTGTATAGATAATATGTTTTTTTCTCTACTAAATATACTTTACTAAAAATGAGACTTCTACTGAACACATTAGTTAACTAAACATCTAGAGCTCAGACTGTGACAGATTGAAATCCAAAATATTCATCAGTCTCAGCATCAACATCATTAATATCCAGCATGTCACTGGTTACTATCCTAAGTAATTACAGTGTAATTAAGAATTTTGGCTTTGCACAGAAGAGTTCAAATAGATGAAGTGGTGGTACAAGTTGAAAGTGATGATGAGTATGTTGGAGCCTGGATAGGAAGAACTTTCTTTCCTATGTTTTTCTATACATCTATGCAACCTACTTCAATGCTGCAATCTTTTCTTTCAGGTCCAATTTTAAGCTTTTGGCTGTAAATGGAAAGCTCTATGCCATCGGTGGTCAATCCCTTTCCAACGTGGAGTGCTATAACCCAGAAAACGACTGGTGGAATTTTGTGGCATCCATGCCAAACCCTCTCGCAGAATTCTCAGCTTGCGAATGCAAGGGCAAGATCTACGTTATTGGAGGATACACTTCTCGAGGTAGAAAGCTTGCTCTTACTTTTTTTGTTTTTAACCTAATTGCTTCTAAGGCCCAGATAATTTTCTTACTCTTTTTCAAGAAATCATATGAACTGATGTAGAAAGATGAATAATCCTCATTAAAATGTGTAAAAATTAATCACCGGTAGGAAATAATTGACAAATGAAACAATAACAAAAAAAGAGCTCTCTCATAAAGGACTCAAGATACTATTTTTTTAGGGCCTGTCTGGACCTGGGGCTCTATTCTTCTGCGGGAAGAGACTGATGGGTACTTCAGCACCCAGCTTAGCCCTCCTTTTTTCAGATTTTGATCACACAGTAGAAAGAGAGGTCTCAAGAAAAATACTTTGTTTACCTTTAAATACCTGATTTAGACTGTCAAAAGGAAAAATATGAAGAAAATACCTGCCTGCATTAGTATTTTTCATGTATTAATAGATGTCATGGTCCTTCCACTGTAACATTTCAGTGTTTCACAGGCAAATTCAAGCTATAGTAAGATTTTCAGTGCTGAAATAATTCAATTGAATAATTAGTTAAAAGCTTAAGGATAAACCGACATTTTTAACTTACCTCCTTTCTATACCCTGTTTTCTGAGGGTACTGTACAGAGGGAAGGACTTGAAGTTGCATCCTCTCCTGAGAATGACTTTTTCTTTATCCAGTGGAAAAGCAAGCAGCTTAAAAGGAGCTCCTATTTGTTTATTCCTTAAGTACATAGTGCCATTTTCTGGGAGGAGTACCATTTCCTCAGAGTTTTAGAAGTCAGATTTCTTTTTTCATGTCAAATATTCAGTATTTATCAAGATTTCCTAAATTTAAATTCCTATCTCTAGGCCTTTTCCCACTTCATTTGACCACAATAGGTGTTTGTTTTTCTTTTTTGCAAATGGAGAATAAAATCAGGAGAGAGATCAGCTTTTACAGAGAGTACTGCAAGCAAAGCTAAACTGACATTAGAACAAGCTGTCCCTTCGAGTGTCTGAGCAGATTTTAGCTCTGCATCATTATAAGGTTTATAAAAGACACACTTCCACCCCCCATGGTCCTTGTGGTAATGATAACCTTAAAAAGCATTTTGTCAGGTCCGTTCTAACCCAGAACCTTGTGGCTTCACTGAGGAAAAAAAACAAAACAAAACAAAACAAATTGTCATGCCTGTGTTCATATGGAGGGTCATAGTGGGGTGTGCTCTGCAGTCCCAGTCCTCTGGTCACCCCCAGTAAAGGACCTGTGGGGTGCATTGTGCTCCCTGGCGTCCAGCACCAGGACTGAAAGATGTCTGGCACACAACACTTGCTGTGCTGGAAAGTCAGACCCAAGAGGAAACATCCTTTGAGACAAGAATGCAGAAAACAAGGAGAAAGGACTGAAGCAGAGCAATGGGAAGACTTGTCTCTAGAGACAGGAGTTAGGATTTTGTCTTTTTTATTGAGAGAAAGAGAAAAAAGAGGTAAGCAGAAAAAGCTCTAATTTGATAAGTAGTGCTACAAGACTGTGGGGGTACCAGCTTTTCTCCTACATCCCCTGCACTTTTCAAATTCCTTTCCTGGTGCTTGTGCTGTTCTTTCTTCAGGCTGCCTGCTCCTGATGTCATGGAGAGCGAGATCAGCATGTTGCTGATACAGATCCTAGTCCCTTAAAAGTCATTAACAAAGTGTGTGTAGTCAAGATTGCTGCCCTGTGTCAATTATTCCTCCTTTTTCAGGAGTTAGTACTTGTGGTTTCGACTGAGGGAGGACAGTCAGTGAGATACCTCTTGCTTCTTTCACACCACAGGGGATCACCACTGACCTTCAGGCCTCTGTCTTCTCCTAGATCTTCTCCCAGGTCTTTTCCTAAAAGCCATTTTTAGTGGATACAGGATAGTAAAACAGTATAAATTCATGAGCAGTGGATAACCAGCACATTTAGGCTTATGTTTAAATCCAAGACTAGTCAGGACAACAAATGCCTGTGCTTGTTATAAAGATCCTTTCCTGAACGAGGGTCCAGAATCAGGTCTTCTGTGACATCTTGGCTTAGGACAGCTATCAGACTTAGAAACCAGAATTACTGTAATGACACCGGTGATTTACCTTCCAAGTTATGCAGATGTCGGAGAGTGTTAAGGCCCCGCCACCTGATTCTGAAGTTCATTCTCTGTTTCACTACATTCACTACATAAAACACATGCAGAAATTAACATGTACATTTTAATTTTATTTTCATTTTTAGTATTTCTGCATATACCTCAGTTTTGGCTAGGTTTTGTGGGCTAATTTTTGGATCTGTGTAGAGCTTTCTTCTGAGACTGCACTTTCCAAAAGATGATAGAATCTGGAATTTCCCACTGTAAATTATAATGATACTTCTTGAATCAAGACCCTCCTTCCAGTTCTCAGCTCTCTCTTGTGAACATAGATCCTAATAGTTATTCCATGTCAGGTGGTATAATATTCATGTTTTCTGTTGTTTGGAATTTTTTTCAGTGAATATCAAAGACTCAGGCTCTGGACTGAGCAAATGAGGGCCATATCACCACAGGCTTCCATTTCCTCTGCTCCCTCTCAAACCATAGCACTTTTTACCTGGGAAGATTACTGCTATAGAGACAGAAACTTAATTGGGATTCACGCCTCTTAATGAGTCAGAGAACCATACATTGCTTAAAGATGAAGATCATCTATATGTAGAGCTTTGATCAGCAATTTCTCAGAGTATTGCCATGATATTTTCCCTCTTTTTTCCTTTATTTAAAGGGGATTAGGTATTCAAAAAGGCAATGTAAAGTATTAAACAATGACGGAAAATCACCAGAGTGCAAGCAAATGCTAGAGCAGCACCTCCCTAATCGTGCTGCTGATGCGCTTCATTTATGACAATGCAGTTATATTTATGGCTGTTTATACCTGTGCCCTTACATAACTGGTCAGTATGTCACTGTCTGCTGTTCCACTTGGGAGCTCATCTGGAGATCGTCATGCAGGATAGACTTTTAATAGGGAGCAGATTTTATTAAAAGACCAGGCTGGAGTCTGCAAACCTGTTGCCAGTTGTCACTTGAGTTTGGATTTAAGCTCAGGTCTCCAGAGATTGAAACTGAATTTACTAGCTAACACATCCTGTGCATTCTGTGTTCATTTAGCAAAGCCTTGGACACAGCCTTGGTCTCCACTGCACTGTAAATCAGGGTGGTATTGTAACAGTTTCACAGAATAACAACAGTATTGCAAACACATGCATCCACTCAGTTGTAACTGAAGTATAGCCATGGCTTCAGCTTTTTTTTTCTGTGCCTCTGATGCCGGAGCACAGAATTCCTGCTTCTTAAATGATTTTGACAATGTGTGTTTCTCTCTTTATAGGGTACTGAACATGTGCCTTTAGGTCATGCATGCCACTTGCTGAAATGTAACTCGCTTTGTGAATTTTATTCCATAAAACTTTGATTTATGGAATGAAATGCAAAGTATCAGTTAAGCTAGGTTGATAAATCATCGCTTGACAGCGTACTCTCTTCCTGATAATTTGATTCATCTGTGATCACTGTTGGAGAGCAGAATATTGCTCCGTTCCCCTTTTCATAAAATATTCTTACATATCAATCGGAGACAAAATTAAAAGCATAACTTAAAAGGTAGGGATTATTCTGCTAAAATCTGCATCCCCAGACCATTTACATCATTTAATGTGCCAGAGGTAGCTTAATTTTTTCCTCTGCAAAGGAACAGAACGTTCAGACTTTATTATCAAGGGCAGAGTTGCAGTTCTCAATAATCAATATTTCTTCCCTTGTCTGCTATGCTTTTGCACTGTAATACATTAAGAAATCTGTAATAACAGCTGATACAGTTTGTAGGGAGGAAGATTTCTCCTCCATGGATACCTTTTAATATATTTATTTATTTGTAAATATCTCTCCTCTGTTTCAGATAGGAATATGAACATTTTGCAGTACTGTCCCACTTCTGATTCCTGGACCAACTTTGAACTTTGTGATGTCCATGTTCGCAAACAACAGATGCTCTCTGTTGAAGAAACTATATACCTGGTAGGGGGTTGTATTCATGAACTTGGACCAAACCAAAAATCCAGCCAAAGTGAGGACGTGTTAACTGTGCAGTCTTACAACATTGCTACCAAAGAATGGCTCTACCTCAAAGAAAACACATCAAAATCGGGTCTTAACTTGACTTGCACTCTCCACAATGATGGAGTCTATATACTGAGTAGGGATATTACTCTATCTACAAGCTTGGAGCACCGTGTTTTCCTTAAGTATAATATATTTACAGACAGTTGGGAGTCACTAAGACGCTTTCCAGCCTTTGGACAAAACATGCTGATCTGTTCTATGTATTTGCCTGATGTGCGAGAACTGTAACAGCATCAGGTTTTTCTTTTCAGCTCATTAATCATTCTTGGAAGAAATATTGCTCCCTCCAAAGAATTCCATTTTCAGAATGTAATGTGTTTGCGGAACGTAGGCATAAAATACTGATTCAGTTATTTTAAAAAGTTGCAAAATCCAATATTAAGAGAAATGCTTCCAAAACCAGTTTTAAGATTTCAGTTTAAAAATTTTATTGTTTTTGATTAAAATTTCATCAAGTATTGTTTGCAGTTCAAACATAAATGATTTATGGTGCTTGGTAACTGATAGAGGAGTTCCAAAGGCAAAAGTGATCAATCTCGTTTTTTTCTCCATCTTAATAGACAGTGTAGAAGATGAGCAAGAAGTGTACATGGTAAAAGTGGAAATAATGAAATAAAGTAAGTAATAAGTATAATAAAAATCATAAAGGGAATGATTTCTTTTAAAATACAGTTTTTACTCAAATTATGTTCTGTCAAATGCACATTGTTAAAAATTGTTTCTACTATCACATTTATATCTCTTCTACGGTAAGAAGTGAGATTCTCAAAGGTGCCAGCAATTGAGGTGCCATCAAGAAATGAGAACTTCCCCTGAACTATTTGTAATGAAATGCTTTTCCAGGGACGGGGAGGAGTTTCCCAGAGGCTTATGGTTGCTGGTTGGATACTAGATGCTCCTTTAATGGAAGTTGGTCGCATTTATCGCTATGGTTAAGACAGAGGCAAAAAGGCTCTAAATACAAATGGACAAGTTTGCTCATCTTCAGAAAGGTTTTAAGTTTTAGTTACTGTGCTGTATTCTGTAGTACTGAGTCTTAAAGATCAAATTATAATTGGCAACAAGATGCACGTTAGGAAAATGTCCATGAGCACGTGCAATGGTGACTCTGCACCAGGCCCATCCTGCTTGATAACAGCCATCCAGGACATCCATCTCTTGGTACAGGAGGGTTGATTTGTGTAAATGACCTCCTGTCAACACCACCCAAATCAGGTGCACATGAATGTTGGCTCTTTCTTGTGTTACCAGGAGCTCGACAGAGATTACCTGAAGCTTCCTGCCCAAACCCGTTAGACTCTACAAAGAGCACTGTGAGATAAATGCTCCTTTGTGAGGATTCAGGAATAGATACTCTGGGAGCTTCTACCAGTTCCTGCCTATTGCCTGAGAGAACTGTAGTGATGATTGGCCCCTTTTCTTTTTGTAGCTGGCAAGTTCATACACGTTTTCTGAAGGCACCTGCCCAGGTATGGAACGTGTGTCAAGTAAAGGAGAAGGTCTTGGTCACCATGGGAAGGTTTCACTGCAGCTGCCTGTAGGGAAGAGGTAACCGGATTAGACATGTGCAAAACACATTGCAGGGATGCTGGTTCTGTACCAGCTTTTTCTCCACGTGAGAAGACAGGAGATTTAATTCACATGAACAGGTTCCAAATATGTGGAGATGTCTTTTTTTTCTTCATTAGAATTCAGGAATCTGAATCTTCTTTTGTAGATGGATGCCTGTTGTACAGAGAAGGAGGAGGAGACAGCAACGCTTCCCTCAAGGTCCTTTTAACTCCCTGCTTTTCCATGGTTTTGAATGAAATCAGGGCTGACTAAAAGAGCTACGAGACTTGAAGTGCCAATTACTGCTCGCACATTCAGTCCTTAGGTGCATAATTTTGGTGCTTCCAATCATGCATAGCAACCCAAACAGAAAATCCCAGAAAATTCATCCAGAATGAAGGCATTTGGGTTTGAATACTTTTCAGATACAGCTGGACATGAAGCAAAGTATTTTGAATGCCCAAGATTTACCTTTTGGGTGAAATTTTTTCAGCCTGACAGAATATGTTATGCTTCAGCCCAAACTAGTGTCTACCATTCAGCTGTATGCATGAATTTAATTAGTTAGGTCCACCTCTATGTGTTTGTGTTTATGCCTTTGAAAACACAATGCACTGAGCAGCTGCTGTGTTTTGACAGCACTATCAGCCCAAACAGTGGCTCTTCTGCATGAGGAATAAGGTGGCTTTCATAAGAGTCTTCTTTTGGAAGTGTTTTAGAATAAATATAAGCAGTGTCACTGTCTGGTGATAAATTCTCTCAGTCGCATTATGTTACTTGCTTTCCTTCATTTCTTTTCGGTTCCAGATTCGGTGCCCTACAGTCATCCATAAGTCAACTCAGATCAAAACTGGTGGAAGAAGTCACATCTGAGTTGTGGTGTTCTCTTGCCACAGACTTCACTGTGAAAACCTGTCACTCCCAGGTTTGCAGTGTGGTATAGCTAATCAAGCCCTTCCAAACCTATTCATTTCTTAGTGCAGTTGTAATTCCAAAAGACACAACATCATCTTTTAGGTGTGATTACTCTTTTTCACAGGAGGCCTTTGCACACTGGGTTTATCTACGTGTTGGTTTCAGCTTCCAGTGATCCAAGCGGCCACCTTGAAAATCTGGACAACCTGCTCAAACAAAGAGAAAGATGGCTCAGACCATAAATACAGTCAGGCCCTTTTGTCAGTCCACGGTGAAATCTCATATACTGACTTCTAACAGCACTACAATCACAAATCAAAACCAGTGTTGAATTTAGTGGTAGCACCAGACGGTAATAATCTAACTATACTGTATTACTACAGGCTGAAAAAAATAGAATTTTTTAAAACAAAATTCATTACAGAAAAATATGCAATGTGGGTGGCCCTCACACCACAGGAAAAAGCCCAAACACTGTAATGACTCTCTCATGCCCTTTTCATTTTCTTTCTATCACTTTAATGTTTCACATAAGGCACTGTTGGGCAGCTTCTGCCCTTTGGGGCAAGGAAAACTGGTTGAGAGTCACTAACAATAATTTAAAAGCTGCTTTTTAGCCAATGGAACTGTTGTTCGGGGATTCGGCATGCTCTCTTTTCTCTGGTGGTGGGAGGGAAAAGGTCCTTAACTTAAGGACAAGTAAGTTTCTTTTGAATGACAGTGGTACAAGTGTGGATCAAGGGGCCTTGCAGTCCGATAAACTGGAAATTCCGATGTTATCCTGATGTTACTTCTAACTTACCGTGTGGGCTTGGAGAGATCACTCCACCTTCTTGCTCCCCAAACGTAACACGTGAGTAGGAATGTTCGTCTTGTGGGAACACAAATGCTTTGTCTGGTGTGGTAGGGTAGTGTTTGTAAGACATCTCGTGAAGAAGTCTTACATGTGAAGCATGTAAAGAAGTGCATGTGAAGAAGTACGTATTCAGACCACTTCATGACAAGTGGCAGGATAGAAGGCAGCTAGCAATCTCATTGTGGTCTCTGCTAATTACCTGTATATTTTGAACTGATGGCTATTTCCAGTCTTTTTGGGGTTTTTTGTTTTGTTTTTTTTTTGGTACCTTACAGCCTGTAGTTGATTAAGTTTCTTGGTCTTTGTGTTCTTGAGTCTGTATCCAAATTCAAAACTGCTACTTTCCTGCTTTGTCTGGGTTATCCAGTGCCTACAGATCCACTATTCATCTTCTTTGTCTCGTGGACTGATTCCACTTGACACTGACCAGCAAAAGGTGACTATGGTAGAAGATGATCCCAAGTCAAAAGAAAAAACAACAGCCTCCGAAGTCCTGAGGGAGGAGTAAATGGAAAAGTCTGGGAACTTTGTCCCTTCTCATAAAATAGAGAAGCGTATAAGAAGGTTGCTCACATCAAGGCTAAGAGAGAGCATAACAGTTTCTTCCTTTCCGGGAATGGTTTGTGGATTTCAATGTGAAATAAGAGTTGTGTGGGGCTTAACTTTAATCTCACTGGCCGGTTTCCACAGGTTTCCCTTTCTGTCCTGTCGCTTGACCTTTCCTGGGCTAATATCTGTGTTTTCCATTCTTTGAGGATATTGCCTTTCTGCATCAGTGTCCAGCCTGCTTTGCTGAAATGATATGGTAGCAGTTGGTCTTTTCTTTCTGTGCTTTCCACACCGATCTGTGACTGCCGACACCATGATGAAAAAGAAATTTGTAATTCAGGTTGAATTTTTTCATTTATTGAGTTTTGGCCTCTTAGAGGAGAAGCCTACGAAGCTACAAATGTTTTGTTTCATTTAATCCTCATTTTGGTGAGAAATGATGCCGCAGACATTCGGTCTGTGGAAATTGGTCTGCGTCCGTAACGTGATAGAGAACGGAGGGCACAGAGTGTAATGACAACATTTAACACGTAAAATACTCAAAGCCCTACGCAAGCAGGGGTTACTCATCCTTATCGTCCCTGTAAGGTAAGATACAGACTGTAAATGGTGTTAAACCAGAGATGATCCTGGGAGTATCTGTCAGTATGATGAGTAAATTTATAGGTGGTTACCAAGAGCTCTCCTCAGAGGACAGAAACTGTCGGCATCTGTGGTACATTATATTGATTTTGCATTTACAGTAATGACCAAAGGGTGGCTCCCCATCCCCACAGTAAGTCTGAGGCACCAGAACAAATACTGTAAGATACAGAAAGTTTAAACGTCTTTGCAATATTAACACTGCCATTCTGAGTATGTTTTCTATCTAATCACTGTAGAGCCTATTTTAGTGTAATCTCTGTCTTTTTTTTTTTTTTTTCCCAATAAAGGAGAGTGGAGTTTGGAAAAGGAGTCTGGATTTTGTGAAATGATAGAGATCATGCATTCACAGCTTTAAAATTGCTATCCCAATTATATATGGTATGTGGATTGTTTTCTAAAATATTGACATTACCAGTAAGCATATGTTCTTATGTCCTATGAATATCAGTATTTTCTAACGTTTCTTTTTTTTTTTTTTTTTAATTGTAATTAGAAGAGTAAAACATGTTTCATTTCTGAAATACAAGCTGTCTCTTATAAAAGAAGAGGAATCACTGCAATTACTGTATTTTTCTACTGGAAGGCAGATCAGACAGTGTCCAGTCTTAGTGTATCCATTTATATGATGTGCTGTGCATTTTCAACTCATATACTCTTCACTAGGAGAGAAAGATGTTCAGCATCTGAGCAAAGATGTTTATTTGTATAAATATGTGTTTGTATAAATACCAACAAACCTGTTTGTTGGTATTTATACCATTTTCTTAAGATTCAGCAGTGAATGCAAGCTCTCTGAACCCTCCTTCCCTCACTCCATTTTTCGGTTGTAATTTATGATTATTTGATCCGTTGTTGATTCTCCACTCTGATATTTTCCAGATGTTTTTAAGGGTGTGCCTTGTGATAAGACACCCTTTATAAATAATTTTCAGAAATTAAAGTAGTTGACTCTGACTCACTGTCTTCTGTCTCTGAAGATTTTACTCAGCTACAGCTCTGTCATTTTTTCTGCCAACATGCTGCTGTAATGCTGCCCCATATTTGCCCTGATCACGATATTATCCTCTGTGAGCACCCCAAACTGGTAGCACTCTTGGATGAGGCTGAGCTGATCATATAATAGCGTATGTTGTACTGCAAGTCCCAAATTCCTTTCCCAGGACAAACCTTTAACACACTGCTCTACTTACAGTGACTCAACGTTGACTTATGAGATTTGTCAGTCCACAAATCACTGCAGAAATCAGATTTCTGATGCAACTGTCAACCTCCTCTATGCTGGAAGCTGCCTGCCTCTTTTGGAGTTATACCCGACCCTTCTTGTTCAAGATTCCTGTGAACGAGTGCAAGTCAAGTAATAAAGACCCCCTACCGTAGGGAATTCCTGGGAATATTACACTTCAGAATTAAAATTAACTGCCATGTAGGTTTTGATCTTCCCATTCCTCCCCTTTATAATACCCCATCGAGTTATCCAAGGACAGACAGATCCATCCATGTTTCTGTGTGCTGTTTTTTCCTCAGATAATGTTTTCCAAGGCAAGGCATCTTTTTTCTCCATTCACCTTCTAGAATTAGAAAAACCTAAAACCCTCCTTCCAAGAATCTTCCTAATTTTCAGTTCTTGCATCTTCAAAATGACTTGGCCTATAAACTTTCTGGTTTGCTTTTATTGCTCACGCTTTGAAAAAAAGATTTTGCAGAATTTTGAGTACTTTCTTCTACTTGGTGAGTATTCACAATATAAGGGATTTACGCAGTGTAAGGGTAGGGAAATCTTCAGCTCTTCAAGGATGCAACTTCAACACGCAAGGTCTGAAATGTAAGAAGTGGCATTACTTAGTCTTTGCAACTTAAGACTAATTTCAAGATTTACATTATTCACTGAGGTTAAAACACTTGTAACTGAATAGTGGTTTGGGAGGTGATGTTAGAAGGGCTCTGTTTTCATCTTTGGATATTGTTATTTCAATTTATTTTTTTTTTCTACTAGGAATATTATGTATGTCTGGGATCAGATTGTATTGCCCTTTTAGCTGGTTGTAAGGGAAATTTTGCCCTTTTACAGGTAGGGTCTTGATTTACTGTGAAGACCAGAGCTCTCATTTGAGAATGTGTATTTTGCAGTTGTAAATTATCGATTAAAGATAACTGCTTTGAAGCCCGTAAAAACGTGATTTTGGGTGGTGGGGATGGAGATAAAGTCAGAAAACAGATGCTTAGGAACAGCCATACTCTAACCTCCAGGCATAAGCAATTTTCAAATGCAGAAACAGGCAGAAGTTTTAAAAGGTTTTAAAATAACAACTCCTTTTTCCCTCTTCCCATCTCTCCCCCTGCAACTCAAACCCTTTCAACCACGATAATTTGCGGCAAGGCATCTGTGTATTTGAAAGAAAATTTTAGTGGTGAGGTAGGAATGCACTGCTTGGGCAGGTGATCCCTTATCAGAACTACTACTTGGCAGACCAAGACGCCTTCCTTCAGCTTTTCTGCATGACTCTCTGACTGACATTTATGACTCTTTAATGACATGTTATCTGCTAACGTATGTATAATGATAGGTGAGGCAGGGAGAGGAATCACAGAAGGCCTATTGTGTACCTAATAGCAACTGAACAATAGGTATGTAGAAAGACTTTTTTTTTTTTTAATAGGGCCTGATCCAAAGCCTTTTGATGTTAATAAAAAGAACCGGCTTTGAATTAGGCACATATTTCAGTGAATTAGATAATTCTGAAAGAATCTGAAGAGATGTTAACTCTGCAATTGGCTGATGAAAGAAGAGGCATAGACTGAAGACTTGGAGAATCTTGTTACACTGTGATCTCTGATATGCCCCATCTGTGTTTTTACTTTGAGTTTCAATGCAAAGTTGTCCATCTCTGTTAACACAAGTCTTTCAAATATACTGGCACTAAAGTAGTCAGGAGAATAATGTTTTCCTAGGAATATCTGGGAAGAAGGTGAACACCTCTGTAATTACGCTGTTGGGGAGTCACTGAGAAAACATTGCTGATACTTCATGACTGAACAGCAAAGCACTGTTGTCTGTTCTAGTCTACATTTTCTTGCACCAGGAAATGTGGTATGGGAGGTTGAAATGTTTTACTTTCGATCATGGCGCTACGAGGTTTTTGTTTGTTTCCTCAATGTCCCCTCAAAAAAAATTAATCTTGTATATAGGCATTTGGATCCTCCTCTCACTCTCTGTAGTAATGCTGTACCCAGCAAAATAGTGCTGAGGGATCTGGTGGAGTTGGGAATGGTCAGGGTGAGGTTCGTGGTTGGACTGGAGGAGCTTCAAGGGCTTTTCCAACCTCAGTGATTCTGTGATTCTGTGAAAATGCAGAGTACGACCACATGGAACAGGCAGGCATCATTCCTGTTTTACATTGTCGATATATTCAAATACCATAGATTTGTTTGCATGAGGTTTGGAACTTTGGCTGGTATTCCATGCAAGGTGCAACAGCTCCAGGAACTGTTTTAGAGAAAACCAGATCAGTGCTGCACCTTAATAAGAAGATTAGGGTGTGTCCGAAGTAATGAGTTGAAATCCTTGAGGAAGAGGATGGCCTTGAACCCAAATCTCTTACGTCTTGGCAAATTTCCCAGTAAACATAGTCACTTCTCCCTTCAGTTTGTATGTGTAACTAGTTTTTATTATTTGCTTAAGCCACAGAATTTTTATCAGGCTCTATTTGGGATAATCAAACTGTGTTTTTTTCAGAAAAAAAATATTTACCCCAAGCTGCCTACATATAACACCCCCAAATCAGGATGTTCAAGATTGCATTTCCTATCTATTAATTTCCTTGTTTTTTTCTCTAGATCTCTTTCAGCTCCTAGAGTATTCAAATGAATCTTGTTAATGCTGTGTCCTCAGAGTATTGGCAAAGCAGCTCATGAAACAACAGTGTCCCTCTGTCCATCAGCTGGTATAATTGTACCTGTCTGTGGGGAACAGGGCATGGCTTTACTGGCACCACGGTTTCACTAAGGCAACTGGTCAGAGCAGGTTGACCCAACTGTTCAAGACTAGTCGTAAAGACTATCTGTGACTTTGAGGAGTGATTGTTGTTGACCAGTGTGGCCATAATGCCCCTAGAACATCCCCTTTCCAAGCAGCATAATGTAATAGTAACTCGGATTGTTTCCTTCTGGATTTTCGGTTGATCCGACTACCCTCCAACACCTTCAAATCAGAGACATCGTCTTCTGCCAGCTGCGTTGTATAAAAAGTTCCACTATGTGGCCCCTGAAGTCCAACATAAACATACAGGAACATAAATTCTTTCACCCCTTCTGGGCCCAGCACTCAGAGGACTCCTCACCCCTCCAATGGTCAATAGAAGTCAAAAAAAAAAAAAAAAAAGCAAATACTTATATCCCACCTGGGATCAGGGACCCCTAAGTCACTGGCAGCCAGCAAGATCACTCGTTTTCTGCCAGACCTTCTTCACCGAAGGGAGACTTTAATTGGGAACAGTCTCCCTTGGCTTCAGGCCTTTCAGTTAGTCACCATTAATAGCTGGATACTCAACCTGTCAAGCTCTTCCCTGCCAGTCTAACACCTACTTCCTTCAGGTGCCGTAGGGTGGGACATATTAGGAACTCAGCAGCCCATTAATTCTTTCCTGATTTCTGTGGGAGGTCTTAACAGAAGCTCAAGATTTTCTTCAGAGGCAGCAAGTTTGGGTTTTGAGTTCCACCTTCTGTAGCAAACACGGACTGTGCTTAGTAATACTCAACTCTACCTGTCTCTTTATCAGAATCGAAATGCACGTGTGCTTTAAAAGTAAATAAAGGCGAAGGTCAAGAAGAAGTTCTGGTGCAATGAAAGTGTGAACTGGGGTGCAAAGTACACTGGTAACTGCAGTGTCCACAGGTATGTAGGGCAGTGGCAGCTCAGTAGACGGAGAGAAAAAAAAGGGGCAAAGGTTTTTCAGCATGGTCTACAATGCCTTAAACATTAATTTTCAGGCACTTCAGAACAGACTGTGATGTTTTGTTAAGTTCAGTGCTTAAGTGCCTTCTGAAAGAGTTTCTAATTAGGCATATAGAGGTTATAGTCCATGGCTCTGAGCCGTTTCTGTAAATTTTACTAAGCAGCTTTCTGTATCTTCCTCTTTTGAATGGTTTGCAACTTTGGAAGCACTATTTGCTCAGCAGAACAAATTAAATTGGGTAGCCTTCCCTCAAGCCCTGTTATCTGGACAGAAATAGTGAGGCACTTGCCTCACTTCCAGTGTGGAAGTGCAGTTCTTCCAGTTCAAATCTCCACAGTTTTTGTGCAATGTATTCTAGATAAGAGACTGCAAAATACATTGTGTTTGTACCGTCCATTAAGAGCTATTGAACAGTAATCAGCAAACAATAATAGGATGACGCAGGAAAACTACTCAGCATTGATTTAGTTAAGCATTAAGCTAACCAAGAGAGAGGGGGGGGCGTACTCAAACGAAGAGACAGAGAAGCAGAAGTAGCTGGAAATAAAGGGTCTGTACAACAAAGTGATAATCAGACTTTTGCTTTTGGATGCACACTGCTTTTGTGCAGGTGTTTGTCTACCCATCCACCTATTTTTGAACTTCCTTTAAGCCAGAGTTTGTTTTATCAAATGCTGAGATGTCTTTTTTTTTCACCTTCCCGTTTCCTCTCCCATCTCTTGTGTTTTCTGTGGCAGGGAAATTCCTCGCATGTTACAGATGATTTTGGGAAGAGGGGGCAGCCTTGCACTTCTCTCTCTCCATTATTGTCTCACAGCAGTAGTTGTTAGGGAATATTTAGGATCCAGAGTTCTTCACTGCGCTTTTTAGCATTATTCACTTAAAACTACCATTCTGTTGGTAGGAATAATCTCTTAATTTGCAACTCAAATCTGCAGAACAAATAATCAGTTTTGATGTCGTGTGTTATGACATTGATGGAATCCCAGAACTCCCAACAACTGTGAAAAATATTTAGCTGACAGTTTGCTACAAAGATCTTGCAAGGTTGTAGAATATTGCAGAGTATTTTTTTGGTGACCTCAGAAAAGCCATTTCCCAGGCTTTGCCGTCGCAGGTCTCCATGGTTTGCAGATGAGCTGTATGAATAAGGAGCCAGCACAGAGTACCCACAACAAAAGTCTCAGGCTGAATCATACTGATTTGCACCACAGAGTGTTTTTTAAAAGCAGTAAGAGGTGGCTGGATGGGGAGGCAAAGATGTATTTCCTTTCCTGTAACCCTGTAAGTGTTTCACAGTGGACTTGTTCCAGGTAGTTGACAGTTTAATCTGTGCTGGGTCAAATGGGTTGTATAGCGTTCAGGGTTTTTTGGTATGAAGAAATGTTACTCAGCAGGCTCAGATAGGAATTAATCTGCCTCGGTAGAAGCAGCCCGGTGAAGTTAGGAGTGAAAGCTGGCGTTTCAACCAGCTCTGCTTGGCCGTGGCACCACAGTGCCTTTTGTGTCGGAGTCTGGGATATCTTCAGCTGTTCAGCTGGTGAGAATCTGGAGGAAGGTTGTGGTTTCACTGCATTTGGTCTCTGTGTATGTGTATAAACGAGTCTACATACTCATCCAGGCCCTTGCTCCAAAAAATCTTTCTTACACTGTTATCTCTGCAAAGTTTTTCCTTCAGCTTTATGGGAAGTTTAATCTAAAAGAGATCTGTTTCCACTTAGTCCCTCTCACTCCAGCTGATTTTGAATGCCTAATTACGAACGTAACACTTCCAGCACTTAAAAAAACAGAGAAACAAAAATTTGATGTTATTCATAATTTGAAACATAAAAATTATACATTCTCAAATTTGATATGGATCTACACTCTACACCCTAGGTAAGATGGATGTAGTGGCTTCTTAATGATGCGTGTACTCTGCCCCACACAAACTTACAATTCCCAAATGCGGTTTTGACAAAAACTCCCATTTGTCAGATGTTATAAAACTGCCATACTTTGCATTGGTTTAGCACATTTCAAAAAGTAAAACTTACACACCTAGGATAAATCTGATGCACTTATTCCACAATTTTAGTGTACTGCTTTCGAGAAGCATATTCTGTAAACATTTATCATATAATACATTTCCTTTAGCAAATATTTAAGTAGGTATCTAACCTATTCCGACACAGATGTAGACTTCCCCATGGCTGGGGGGAGAAGATGTTGCTAGGTGCTGCTATACTAAGTACTATACCAAGGGTACAACCTGCTTTTGCAATAGTGGTGCATCTGTTATCTAGAATAAATACATGGGTTGGACTCTGTTAAAAGATTATTTGTATGAAATGGAAAGCTTCGATGAGTGGAGGCTTATTTTAATTGTGTGTTTATGCAGCTCTTGATCATGATGGAAATCTCTTTTCTTAGATTTTTCAGTACCAGTAATAGTTCCCTGTTTAAGGAGAGAGCCAAACTGCACTAAAACACACCAACAGGGCTGGAAGGTGCAGATTTGCTGAACAGGGTATGACCTGGCCTCTCAAATCCCATGTTCCCAGGGCAATACGTTATGGGCATTTTTGGCACTTGTGTTAGCAGTGCTGTGACTGTCTCCTGGGTTTAACTGTGTGTCCGTTCTCCCTGTCCTACACTTCCATTTCACCTCTTGTATTTAAAGGGAGGACTCTGATTTTCCTCAACTAAAGATACACACATTGCATGAAACGTTTACGGCTGGACTGCACAGTCAAAGGAAATTCAGAGAAGGTCAGTTCTTTTTAGCTGTGGAAGATGGGAGATTGACTTTGTTTTCCCCTCTAGTCAAAATATTCCAGAGACTAGAGATCACTTACAAAAATATGATGCGTTTGCCTGCGGTTTTATCATGATGTCATTATAGGCTTGCAATAACAGCACTCCAGTAAGACACAATAATAACACACATACGCATGGTCACACTCTGTTTAACTTTTAAGTTTATTCTGCTTTTGCCTCCAGCCCTCCTTCTGTCTGATGCTGTATGATTTGAAAGCATTCCCAGTGGGCCAAGAGCAAAACCCCAGGCCCTGGGTTCATGGAGATACATGCTATGATATATATCTTTCTGTGTTGTGGAAAGGGATAGCTATAAATGTGCTTCTGGAGTAAGGATTGCGTGGTTGCTTTGAAGTCATCCCCGACTGCCACCATTCTCACGGTGTCATGAGTCAGTTCAGGTTTGGAAAGTGCCTGGCTGCCAGCATGAGACAGGGTGTGACGCTGGGGCACGACTGGGTGCTTGGGAGTGTGGTCAAGGTTGCTGCCAAAATCATGTGTGTGCAGCCACAGCCTGTGGTCTGACGGTATCAAGATTCTGGTGTCAGTCCTGGCTTACAACCCTCATCGCACGTTCCTGCCTCTACCGCAGCACCCTCCCTGCTCGGTTGTGCCGATAAATCACATGTAGCCACGCTATAAACCCACTCAGAGAATCTTAAAAAGAGTCTGCTAAGAAAAAGGGGCATGTGAAGGGGTTGATGATTTGAAAGATGGTTAGTTAGTTTTGTCAGAGGTTGTGGCTCTCTGAGATAAAGTCTGGCAGCAAAACTGGCTTGAAATTTTTTACCTCTCCATTTTTCCCACCTTAGAACTCTTCTGTATTCATTCCGTGGTGCCCTGTCCCCTTGGTTGTGTCAACACAACCGTTCATGCAGCCAAGCCTGCCAGTGGGATTGTGGACTTTCTTAATGCTCTGGATGTACAAACAAAACAATAACAAAATAAGAGAGCTGACATTTGCTAACGGCTCCCAATTGGAACAAAAAGTGTTGGTCCCTCCTGTCAAACCACACGGCCATTGGAGATCTCCATCCTATCGGTTGGGACTGTGTGGAGAAGCTCTACCTTGTGTCTGCTCCTGACCCGAGTCTGGGGATCCTGCCTGTTTGCTGGCAAACCTTCCCCTCACATTTCTCACCCCCATGCAGAGGAACCAGGATGCTGCTGTCGTGGTACCGAGGGCTGGTAACCAGCTTCCTAAACTGCAGTGGGGGCTTCAGTCACAGCAAGGAGTGTGCTTAGTTTGTGTTCGTGAGGGACTGTATAGTGTGAGGAGGAGGAGGAGGCTGAGGGGAGCCCTCATCCCTCTCTGCAGCTCCTGACAGGACATTGCAGAGAGGCTGGGGCTGGGCTCTGCTCCCAGGGGATCAGGGACAGGACAAGAGGGAACGGCTGGAAACTGCCACAGGGGAGGGTCAGGCTGGGCAGGAGGAGAAAATGTTTCCCAGCAAGAGTGGTCAGAGAGTGGAACAGGCTGCCCAGGGAGGGGGCAGTCCCCATCCCTGGGGGGGTTTCAGGGCCGTTGGGATGAGCTGTGGGGGATGTGGGGTAGGGGAGAACTTTGTAGAGTCGGGCTGAGGGTTGGACTCGATGATCCCGAGGGGCTTTTCCAACCTGAATGATTCTGTGATTCTGTATTGAGTATGCCACAGACTCACCCCATTAAAGCCTGGGTTCTTAATTGGCCAGTGTCCTGCTTTGCTTCCCTGGAGTGGGGCAGCTCCCACGGGCAGCGCTGGTGCAGGTGAGGGTCCTACCCCATGTGCCACCCACTGCTCAGATTCAGTTGCCTGGCTCACAGTGTCTTGTTTTTCTCGCTCCAGCTTTCCACCTCCAGTTTTATGCTTTCTCTGAAGGCAGTGCCGCAGTCTGCCCCACACATTTCCAGGTTTATTCCTGGTTGCAGTTGGTCTCACCAAGTAGGAAAGTATGAATTTGCAACCCTGTGGTTATTTTTATATAAGAATGTCTTAATACATGGTGGATGTTTGAGTCTAGCTTTCGATGTTTTTCAAACGGTGTCTGTATTTTGATTTTTAATTTGCCTCTGAGCAAGACTGTCTACAAACACTGGCCAAATCTGCCTATCTGGGACCTGGAAGGGGTCCCTGGAGAAAGCACTTCAAGTCATTTATTCAGCACTGGCTGCTTTTACATTTGGCTTGAAGTCTGACAACTTTCCACCAGACCTGCAGCATAGTAAAGCACATCCTCTCTATGACAGCAGGAGAGCCAAGGAACTAGCAGGTTGCAGGAGTGAATGCTATAAAACAGATGTTATTAGTGGGCTTCACCAAGGGTGGGAGGCTGAGTACAGTAGCCCTATTACAGCCTCCAAGGTGGGCCACAAGATTGCTGTCTTATGAGCAAGCTGTGCCTGCAGTATTTGGCTCAGCATCGCATCCTGAAAATTCCAGTGCTGAGAAGCACTTTTGCGCTATGAGTAAACTGTAAGCTAGATTTGAAAGGAAAGATTTTGATTAAAATCAGCATTTCAGAGCCTTCAGCTGGCAGCTGGTGTGGTGTTAAGGATGGACATCGTTGGAGACTCCTGCGGTAAAGAGGCCCCATGTCTGAGTGTTTAAAACCAGGTTCCATCCAGTTGTGATGGTGGTTTTTAACAGTCAGAGGAAAAAAAATATTGCTGCATATTTACACATAGGGACAGATTCTGCTCCCATTAAAACCAATGGCAGAGTTCCCGTTGATTTCCATGGGTGCCTGCCTCAAAATGTTTGAACAGTAAATATATTCTTCTGGGTGGGAAACCAGGATAGAAATCCCTCTCACAGCCTGCTCCCAGCACTGCAAATGTCAGGGTTTTTCAGCACTAGGCTCAGAAATGCTACTTCTAATTTTAAAATCCTTTTAAACTTCAACCACCATATGTGGCCTTACTTCACAGCTGTCAATCAGAATCAACAGCCGGTATTATATTAGCCTATATTTACCTCTGTTCTCCCTGTATGTAGAATTATTTCATTTTTATAAATATCAAGTATATCAGAGTAATTGAGAAATGTAATATTAGATACAAGCATTTGCTCCCCGGGTGCTTTTAATAAAATAATAAATCTTGATGTGCTTTAGTTTCATTGACACTAGATGAGCTGATCTGGTATGGATTTTTTTAGTGCTATAGCTTATGCTCTATATGCATTTCCCAAAGTGTGTGCAAGGCTGTGGGCATGTATTTTTTATCTTTCTCACCACCTCTGTATCGATCAAAAGCTTTAGAATTCATGGTCATTTGGGATTTTCAGGGATAGAACATATAAAATTTAGAGAAAACAACTTATTAAAAAAAAATAAATCCCCAGTTTTTCCCTAGAAATTTGAGACAAAAACCTTTCTTTAACATCCCTGAAAGCTCCTTAATGCAGAGCATTCCCTGATAAACTGTTGGCTTTGTTTGAAACCTGTAATGTATATACAGTTTTCTGTTTCCAATAGTTTTCAGAGTTGTGTACAGTCAACTCAAATTATACAGAGCCAATACTTCTGGTAAATTACTGTCAACCTGTATCAACATTTGCATCAATAACATTTGGTATCGCTCGATGGATGGTCTGCATCCAAGCTTTGGGAATGGGTATGGCGTCTGTGTGTTCAATGTGCAGTTAACTGTGCTGTCTACTGAAGGCTGCTGCTCTTTGGCAGTCAGTGCTTCCTAAGGATACGATTGCATGATGGACAATCTGCATATTCCAAACTTCTTGGTCTAAGGAAACTATAGATTTTATTTTTTTTTTTCTGTGTGCTAAAATATGCAGTAAGAAGGCACAACAACTGTTCAAAAAGGAGGGAGAAATAGATGGGCAATGGTCTTTAATTACCAAAGGGAATCAAAAAAAAAAGGAGAGAGGGTATTAAAAAAGAGATTAAAAGAGGAGAAGAATCAGAGAAATAAAAGGGAAGTGCAAAAAGCAGGGAACCAGTTCAGTTGATGTACCTATGCTTCTAATACCACTCGGGTATCAACCCGTTCTGAAGCCACACGCAGCTGATAGTAAATTGCACCACCTTGGACATGTTAACCTTGGAAATAGTTTTGAAAATGCTCCTCACTTTTTTTTTTTTTTGGCGCTAATGGAATGTTAAACAAAGTTTTGAGCCTGTGCAGGCATTCTTAAGTAGCCTCTGCCTTACTTGTAGAGTAAAATCAGACACCTACATAAAGCCGAGAGTTTGCAAGCCTTTTGTGGTTCACTGCAATGCCTGTGGCTCGTAGATCTTATGTCTGATGGAGCCATTCTGTTCAAATAAAAGGATTGTTGGGGTGTACCTACGTGGTTTTCTTCTCTTTTGAGAGAGGAATGTCACTTACGTTGAAAGATAATATATCTTACGGAAACCTCCCAAAAGGAAAGAGTGAAGAATAGAAGAAATCAGAGCAGAGGAGCAGAGGCTTTAATTGCCCAGAGGAGAAGAGACTTTCATTGACCACTGCATCTTCTAGGTCAGCTTTTACTCATGTGGGGATGGCTGGGTTGTGTGCCAAAATGGAGGCAGAGAAACCTCTGTTTCTCACAGCTTTTGGTGTCCCAAAGGGCAGAGTGTTCCCCCTGTGGGTGCTCCCGCCCTGCTCATTCACAAGAGCGAGACCAGTGACACTGGCTCCTGCTTGCTTTCTCAATACCGACACGAAGAAAACGTGTCACAAGTTTCTCTGCAACTCTAATGCTTTTACAATGAAATGGGGAAGAAAGGACTCACCTAATTTGCAATGCATAAGCAATGATCTACTAAATACACACTTTCTGTTAGAGATGGCCCCTTTTACAATTCAGCTTGTGAGAGCAGTTGTCTTCAAATGTATTTCAATGTTTTGCAGAGTCACATTCAAATTTTCTTCGGTCAGTAACTGTGCACGCTGTCAGTAAAAATAACAAGATAACCTAGAAGGAAGAAAAGCTCACATTTATTTCCTTACTTTGGCACAAATTACTCACTAGTCAGAATTTTTGAATCTCTTCACCTTTCTGAGGTAAATAAATTGAGTGCCATGCGTCTTAATATGTATGGGTCTTTCATATAAGATGTTAAAAACTGCATTGTGTAGATAATACGTCCATTGACGAGGGACCAGACTGGGAATTGGCTTGAGCTGGGTTCTCGTGTAGGTCCTTTCTCGGAGTGTCTGTGTGGGGTTAAGAAAATTGCTGAGTGTTGGAGCCCCCATTTGTGACAGCCCCTCTCCCAGTAAAACACTTGAAGGTGTAGAGATAAAAGTCACCACATACGGAAGGTGTCAATGACTGAGTGACCTATTCTCCTAGAAGTACAAGAAAAGACAGAGCTTGGGGGGGTTTTGGGGATTTCTACTTTTCTTGGGGTTTCTTTTTTTTTTAAATTAATTTTTATTTTTTATTCCTGACCCTCCTTTTCTTTGCTGTGCAATTTCTTCTGGTTTTGAACATAGAGTGTTTTTCACTGACGTCTCATCAGTGTATTGGTTTGTATGTGTACTGCACTAAATTCCTAGTCTTCTTATTACTGTGGGTGGTGGCAACCTGGTATGAAATCCACTGAGATGGCAGTCGGTGTATCAGTATGAAGCAGTCTGTTGCTGTTTTGTTATGGTTGACAATTTGATAACTAAAAAAAAAAAAAAAAAAAAAAAAAAAGGTTAATAACGGGGTTTTTGGTTTGTCTGCCTGAAATGCTTTACTTTTAACTTCTTTTTATTATCAAATTCTGCTTTTTTAAAAGTGAGAAAGATTGTTTTGCAGTAAAACTTTGAAATGTTTCAATTAGAGTCAGTGCAGAACACTTCGGCTTTCCTACATTTTATGCTTTTTTAGTCAAAACTATTTGTGAAATTCAGTACAACTTCATGAATGGTTTCAGCCTTCCCAGAACTGCATAGTTCTGTGAATACGCTGTTTGCCAAAAAGCAAAGAAATCAATCTACACAGTTCTATTTATAAACAAAAACTTTAAGAATTCATTGTTTTACAAAGCTTATTTTGCAGACCTGTTTCTTACTGAATAAATTGGATTAATTTTCAGTCACGCGGGGTGTCTGTTCAAAACAACAAACCCAAAGATTTCGAATGTTTCTCATAGTTTTGAATTTGTTTTCAGCTGTGGTAATGACATGTCATGCTATTTGTTGTCTGTGGACATTTGATGTGGACATTTTCTACGCTTCTGTACGGTCCTTCATAAGTGAGGGAGCTTTAGACTTATATAACATAGATTCAGATTTTGCTTTCCTGTTTTCTCCTTCTCAAGCATTTAACTTTCTCAAGTGTGCCCACAAAATGGCAATAATGCTGCAGGGTCGCCAGGGAACACTAAAAAAATCTCTTAGGGAAAGGCAATTGGATTAATACTATGGATTAGAATATATTTGTGCTTGACTGATTTTCCAATATCTTCGTTAACACTGGTGTTGATAACATGGCTTTTAATAGCTTTTATAACCACAAATGCAGCATGGAATGAAGCAAATAGGTCATTAATCCCTTAAAAGTACAATTTAACGCAATGCTTCATGACAGGAAGTGAACAGGATAATAAAACCTTTACTGTTTTAAGCCACACTTAATATTTTTACGGCACAGTTGGCTTGACAAAATACTCTTTGTGAGTCATCACTTCAAAGCAAGGTCCTGGGGACCAATTAAAGTTGTGTCTGCAATCCTCATGTATAACTGCATGGAAGCGTGAGGTATTTCAATATATCTCTTTCAAGTAAGAAGAGCTGTACCAAGATGAAGTAAAAGGGACCTTTTGCTTCAAGCTTTTTAATTTAATATGCCCGTGTGTGGAGACACCCTTGGGGAATGAGAAATTGATTTTCATTCTTTGCATGGATCCCACAGTCATTTGCACTGTCAAAACAGCCCGTGGAATTTGTCTTCCAAAAATGATATCCTTGACGGACAAACAATAGCAACAGAGATTGGCCTTGATTTCAAGCTTTATCTTGAAAGAGAACAAAATGCCCCTATTATGTCTGATTAAAAAGTGAGAAACATAAAAGTAATTGCCTTGCATGCAGTTTGCAATTTCTGCACCAGCAGAACTGAATGGATTAAGGATAAATACAAGGCTCGTAATAGAATTTTCTATTCTAATTTAACCTGTGCCAACAACCTGCTGTTTGACCAGGCAGCGTGTTTAACCTCCCTTTGGTTGATTTCCCCTTTGAATGGATTGGAAATATGTCTGTGTTGTTCTGGTGTTGCTGGTATTACCATCTGCCTAATGGAGATGTTCTCATCTGAATGGCATAGTGAGCATTTTTGCACAAATTTTATAGGTTTCTGGAGAATCTTCTTGGGTGGAAACTCTATAAGTAACATGATGGCTTTCGTACTGGAACAAGTTACATCCACGGGTTTTTTTGTTTCTTGAGGATAATCTGGATAGAACCCCATTTATTACTCTGCGAACAATGGACATATAATAATAATAATTCATTATCGGAGAATGAGAAAACAAATCTATTATTTTCATATAAGTAGAGAATAAACATTAGATGAGCTGTGTTTTCTGACAAGAGACCATATGTTTATGGAAAAATCAGTCTCTGCTATAGTTGGATTTAATGTTTTAATTGTGCTTATTCTGCAAACAAAATAGTAAGAGAGAATCTGTGCTTCAACAAGCTTATAATAAAATATTGATTGTTATAACAAATACTGCCAACAGACAAAAATAGGGGGACAACAGCCAGAAAGTGACATAATGAATGAGAGAACTACATCTGTATTTCCTGCGTTCTAGTCTAGAGCTGTGTTTGCAAGACTGTAATATCTCAGGTAATGTGGTTTATTTTAAAAAACTTCTACACCACCAGAAAAAAAAAAAATAAATAAAAATTGTTTCAAGGTCCACCCACTTCTCCCTGTAAGATAATTTCTCAGCCACTGACATCTCTTCCTTTTTCTGTCAGAATTTCCTTGAATGTTGGTTGTGTTGTTTGGGAGTTAGGTTGGTGAATCAGGTCTGAAGAACTGACTTACTGCTGTAACAGATCATAGGATGTGTTAGTACCCTGACAGGTTTGTAAAAAATGTGCCTTTGAGAAGGAATAGAGGTGCAAAGACAAGGTACTTGCATGAGTGGTAGAAATTTGAGATGCAGAGTTTGCATGAATTTCTGTTTTCTATCTAGGAAGAATTTTTGCAAGAGTGTTTCTATAATCAACCAGCTTTTTGCTTTTCACCTTTCTCCTCCTCACACTTCCTAATTATCTGTCCCTTCCATCTCTTTATCCTGTATCTCCATTTAATGTCCTAGAAACATCTTGGGAGCTTGAAAGTAGACAGCTTTGGTAAATGTTTAGCAATGGCTCATGTGCAGATTTCAGAATCCAAGGAGGTTCAACCCGTGGGAAAGTTTCAAGTCCCATTTTAGGATTAAGCTCCAAGTATTGTTAAATGTCTGAGGTTAGAAATAGTGGGAAAAGAGTAAATAGATGCAGAGCTGCAAGTCAAATCTTTACACCCTTTCTTTTCCCTCTCCCCACAACCTTGCCTCATGCACTGTTGTTATATGAGTCAGTCTGTTTCTCCCTCTGCAATCCCCCTCTAAGTGGGAAAGTGGATCTATAAAAACTAATAGAAACGAGGGGGGGGGGGGGGGGGAAGAAAAAAAAAAACAAAAAACACACAACCCAACCAACTCTTGATCTTCAGACTCAGAGACTTTGACTGAGAGCCAAATATTTCAAACAGCAGCCCTTTCATAACCGGGAGAGCCAGCGCTAGATCTGTTGGGTATGCAGTGTGACCACATAACGTTCAGCACATGTCAACATAACTGATAACCAAATTGTGCCTCTCAACCTCCCATACAGCATAACTTTGGCAGGCTGCCAGTCTCTCAGTCCTAATTAACACGCTGCCATGCTATGACTGGAAGGTTAAAGCCACAGCTTTATTTACTGCACAATTAACGGGTAAACATGACTTAATCATAACTTAAACATTCAGCATTTACGAGACAAAATCCTTTTAGGAGCCCTTTTGACCTTGAGTCTCCAAGCAGACCTCTTGTAATGTGGAATTAACCGCCTGTTCCACCAAGGGACATCGGGGCTCTCTGTGACACTGCAGATTTCCAGCCCTGAAGAAATTAAAACCAACGTTGACTTCATAGACAGTCTTGTGTGGGGGTCTCACCCCAGTGTCAGGATTCTTCTGGGCTAAATCTGCATCTGATGGTGTCGGAGCACTGACTCTAGTGAGGATCCCCAAGTAGCAGAAGATCTCTTTATTGTTCTTGGATCTCAGTAACTCTGCTGTGGCCCACGTTGATCCCTCGGCTTTGATTGAAATGCAGCAGCTTAGTCCTGGTCCTGCAGAGACCTAGGCATGTGCTTAACTTTACATCTTGTGAACAAGCATATTAACTTTAATAAACTAACCACTCATAAAGTTTGGCATCCATGTACTGTTTGTTTATCATGTTTGGAGCGTTAGATGATAACTGGCTTACTCAGTTTTAGTTTTCAAGTCCTGTAGAGACCCACCAATCTGAAGTGACTTCAGCAGCAGATTTCTTTTGGCTTAAGTGAACTGGTGCCTCAGTAACCAAACTATGGTTTGTCCCACACCCAAACAGACATGTACACAGACTAGATATTATACCAGGGGTGGGGAACAACCTTAATCTCTGTGGAACCACCACAATAAATGGGAATTGTGTTGTAGCGTGGTGGCCCACCATCAGCACCTGCTCCATGCTGGACCATTCACGTGCTCAGTTAGCCATTCCTCACCTCCAGGATAAAGTCGTTTCCATATCATTAGGTGTACAGGCACCACACTTCGATAACACTCCCCCACCACCACTAGATGTACAGCCATCTCGCTGGTACATACATAGAAATATGTCCCTAAAAAGGAGGGGAAAAAAGCTTTCCTCTTCTGAAAGCAGAATGACTGGTTGAAAAATTATTACGTTTCAATATGGCTCAAGAAACAAGGCAATTGTCCACCATGAAAAATACTGTCTTCCACCTGAACTCCTGATCTTCTAATATTATCTTTGCTACCAGCACACTGCTTCTGCCATCTCAGTAAATGCTGAACTAGCAGTTTTACCCCTTCTGCTCCTGCAGTGTGTAAAATCTTTGACAGGAAAGGAGTCGAGGTAAAGAATGATTTGCTGATATCAACCAGGGTGGGTCAATAAAGGATTTTAGACACCCATTTAGATATATTACAGTATTTTACAACCTGTAAATTGTGATACAGAATGAAACTGATCGAGAGAAAAAGAAAATTGTTTATATTTTGCTGATGGGAAATGCTATTTATTAAAGGTCTTGGTGCTGTTGCTAATACCCAATTTTTTCATGGCTATATGTATTTCTTCTTGGTACCAGAAATGCCACATCTACAATTTAAGACTTATGTAAGGACATGTGAGAAGAAAAATGGATGAGTAGAAACTGGTGGTTCCAGTGCAGTGCGAGGGGAGAGAGCAGAGGACGATTCTTATGAAATATCAGGAAGCTGTGCAGCTGAGATGAGCAAAGCGGTCCCTGCATGTAGGATGCTTTCCTTCCCCATCCCCCTCCCTGATCCTCTGAGCTTCTCCCAACCCTTTAGGGGGTGTTTCCTCTTCCAGTTCAACCCATTCTAGAAGTTGATACAGAGTGGGAGGAATTGCAAAATAAAGGAAGCTTTGTGGATCTGGGACTGGCCAATTCATCCGCAAAATTCCTACGCCCTCCCACTCGCTCCTGCCGCTGCCCGTGCTGTTTGCCACCTGTTTGGGCATGTCCTGTGACACAGGAGGTAGCCATCGTGCATTACAGTGCTTCAGGGCTGCGTTCCGCTCGTCACGTCAGGCTGCGTTGTAGGGATGAGATTGCATGAAGAATTAGGAATCTAATCTTCTATTTCCAGCCCTGCCATTAACTTGCTTACACTGAGAGGGAAACCAGTTATTCTGATGTCCACGCTCCTCAGCTTTCCTGTCTGTGCAATGGAGCTGGAGGTGCTTATCAAGAAAACATGAGTGACACGCAGCGTTCGTTGCGTTCGGAGAAAGCTTTAGTTTCTTGGACTCGAGGTCCCGTTGGAAGTGTCAAGTAGGATTAATGTAAAGAGAATATGTTGGTTGGTTTTTTTTTCACTTCCTCTTCATGTGTTATTCACTTCTTGGCTTCAGGAATAATGTGCACATCCTCATGTGTGTCTGTGCCAACAGTCAATATTGTGTGTGCCAAGATACGTTATAGTGTCTGTATTTACTATGTACAGCCTACATACCGCCTTTGTGAGTAAGTATGGCAGCAATGTAGTAGGGGAAGGGGGGGAGTATCAGTGTGTCTGTATATAAGATCATATATTTGTACAAAGTGTGTGTCTGTGGGCTTCAGAGACTGAGGGGAGTCTGTGGTTCAGACAGTCTGCCCGTTTTTTTCTTTTTTTCTCTGAAGGCAGCAAAATATGTTGATATGGATTTTTTTACAGGAGCTTTTTGTTTTGAGTTAATACATTTCCTTCACATCAGATCTTGCCAAACATCATTTACTTACTAGTACTGTGAAAGCAGGTTACCCAAAGGCAGCACCATTCCCCGTTGTTTTCTCTTCTTCCAAACTGCTCAGAGACATACTGTAACAAGACTCCTAGCTAAAAACAACAGAATATCAGCATGAGCTGAGAAGTTGAGCAAAAATGCCTGTGCTAATGCTGCATGTGTGCTTAAATGTTTAGTTGAACTAGTGCCAAAGTTGTGAGTTTATACTGCCACTGATGTGCTCTGTGTAAGTGACCGAGTAACTTCATTTGTGCATTTTGTCCAGCGTGATATTTCTGTTCAATATTCCCACTGGTAAAATGAGGCTTCGGTCGTGGTGTATATGGGAGAAAGAGAGAAGCTTCATACAAACTAGTCCACAATTAAGTAGAATTTTCATTCATGAGAATAATGTTTGTGATTTATTTTTTTTTTTTCTCCCATAAATGAAATGTTGGGAGTAAGAAAGTACAGTACAAAGGAAGCGAACTCTTCCTGACTGCTGGAGGTTGCAAGTAATGACCTCTTCTTCCCCCTCCCTCCCTGCCTTTTTTTTTTCCTTTTTTTTTCTTTTTTTTTTTTCTTGTTGTTACCAACTAGCAAGAATTCTCAGTGGAAATAAGCTATTTAGTCTATGTATAGATCGTTCATCAGAGGGATTGAAATACATTCTTCACAAGCATGCTGAACATACCCAGCCATTAATAACAAAATTTTTAGCGGTGAATAAAACAAAGGATATTACACATTGCCAGTAGGGAAATTGATTTATCTTGCTTTGGTTGGTTGTCTGGATTAAGAAATGTCACACATATTCGAAGTGTTTTGCATAGCTAGTGTCTTGTGTTTTGCCATACCAAAATCTCTGCTAGGCTATATTTTGGCATCTTCTTCTTGACCTCATGTCAACAAGGAAACAGCTACTTTCAATGACTTATGTTTAGCCAAATAACATATACACTTTATGTATATGTATACATACATGTAAATATAGATGTAGTTATGCGTGTGTTTAGATATTTTGATGAATTAGACCAAAAAAAAAAAAAAAATTATTTGCTTCTCCACAAAGGAGCACACTGCAGTGTCTATACACTGACTTTGTGTACAATCTTCAACGATGCATTGTTGACACTTGGGAAGACTTGCAGCTTCTGAGAGTAGGACTTCAGAGAACTTACTGAACCTTATCTTTTCCCGGTGGCTTTAAGATAACTAAAACTAAGTTTTTTGGACTTACAAGACAGTTCGTGATCTGGTGCAGCCGAAGCACAGCTCTTGCAAGTGGAATTCAGTTAGCCTAGGTTCAAAAGGCTCGTTGTCAGGCTCTCAGGTAACTTTAACTTGGTTTAAAAAAAAAAAAAGCCGTCCATGATATACCCACAGAGGCAGGATCTAAGGCATATTAGGCTGATAAACACTTTTAAAACTGCCTTTCAGAGCCATATGAACATACCCAATGAGCATCGTCAGGCTAATGGTGATGATGCTGCTCTAAGTGTTCATAAATTTTCCCACTACATCTCAAAAGACAGAACGGACTTAAGTTACATCCTGAAAATGCAATTTAAAAGAATCGTGACACTAAATTTGTTAACGTCCAGATTTGTCTTGGGGTTTTTGCGTTTATTTGTTGTTTTCTTTTTTCCTGAACTTACTGAAGTCAACGATACATACAAGCAGAATTTGGAAATTCCTTACTGCAGCGGATTTTGAGTTCATTGAGTAGAAAATATCAGATCAGAACATGCACGGAAAATTTTTTTGTGGGGCTTTTTTTGTTTTCAGTGCTAACATAAATAAACTGTTTAACTGATTTTGTATAAACTTTCCAAAAAAAATCTCAAGCATGGAAAATTTCAGCCCAAAATGGAGTTTATTTGAGAAAATTACAAGCAACAGCAAAAGAGGGTTAGAATGGAAATCTGAACTCCTCATTAACTAGAGTTAAACGCCAACTTAAATGCCAGGGTTTTGGTTTTTTTTTCTGTTAATATTTGGTTTAAAGTTACATACAGGTTTGGAAGAGTTCAGCTCTTTTTAACCCCTTTTTTATTGCTGTCACTGACTTAGTTTTGTTTCAAAGTGATGGCACGGGTTCAGGACCCAATAGCTATCTTCACCACAGCAGAAGTACTTTTTCACTTTTTCTTTCAGATCATTGCTTGAGACTGCGTTCACACAGCCTTAAATTCCACCTAAATCCCTTTCTCTAGTATTTACTATTGGCTGGCTCTAAATATTTAGTGGCACAAGCCAATGGGGATCATTAAGCTAAGGCGGGCTTTAGGCTGTCAGATTATGGCTTCTGGTTTCCATTACAGGTCTGTGGCGATGCGAGGAGAAGACAGGAGGTCTACCTAACGCAGCGAAAAGGTATGCATAAAACTCAGTAAAATACAATGCAGCCAAAACAATGGTGTACTGTGGTTTTAATCCTTAGCTGGGGCAGAAGCCTGCACAACTTCATCTCTGAAAATGATGGCACGTAATGTTTTGAGCACGTTATACTTTTCATCCGGAAATCTCAGCACCTTTAGGATAGTGAGGAGATGGATGTTATTTGACTGCTTTTACTCTTGGTCTAACTAAATATGGAGACTGCTGAGGTCTAAGGGATAGGACCTGCATCTAACTCCTTAACAAGCAGCTAACTCCGTTCCTGGCTCTGCTGCAAATTCCCTATGTAACCTCTGGCAAACTTTCTCTTCCTCTGCTCCTTCCTTTGGAAAATTCCTCTGAATTCAGGGGGGCATTTTGTTGGGGGAATGCAGGATAAGGAGTTGCTTTACCAGATTTGGAGTACTCTTTTTCTTCTTGAAGGTTAGCCAATTCAATTCTGAGACCAACAATGAATGTCTCCATTGCAGTTCTTAAGAGAATTGTCTCTTTTTCCAGTGATGTAAATTTTGTTTACATTTTATGCTTTCTACATTTAAAAACCTCCCTGGTCTGTCTTTATTCCCAATTTTTTTAGTCCAAAAGATCTTTATTAGATATACAGAAGAATGGATCCAAGTACGTATTAAAAGCAATTATAAGGACTCTTAATTTTAAAAGTGCCTATTGCAAATATTCAGAAAACATTCAAGCGGTCAGTGATACTGCACTGAGTGTGGGAGTGTGCCCTTTTCTTATTTTTAAATCATGAAAACCATTAACTTTTCTGTAACTGTGAGGAAGCAACTGACAACCCAGGCACGTGGAAGAGCAGCTCCAGGTACTGCAGCTCCAAAACAGCGGTCCCTGACACAAAAGAAGACAATTAAAAGGAGACTTCTGCCAAGCACTGACAGTCTGCAGAAACACGCAAACTAAATGGCAGGGTGCCTACACACTGAGGCCATAGTCAGGCAGCCTGAATCCCATGAGTGCCTGTGCCTAGTTTTTCTGTTGGCCATTTCTCAACATCTCCATCCTTAGCTTACTTCAGTCCTCTTGATCCGTATTTCAGAGGCTTTCGGAGGTGCCTGGCTTTCTCCACTGAGTAGCCAGAGGGACTTAAGCAGGTTTTAGACCACCTGAATGTGGTCCTCAGGGCCTAGTCATGTTCTCACTAAAGGATGTTAAATCCTTCACTTGCCATCACTGAAAGCTGAAGTGGGCTCTGATCTGTCCATAACAACCGTTATTATTAGTTAAAATATACAGAATCATAAGCTATTGACTGACATTTCTGATAAATTCAGATTCTCTAGACAGACAACTCCTCCGCGGGTGAAACATATTTCTAGATTTCTGAAAAAGCTCTGAAAATTTCAGCCACTTCTTCACTAGCATACTTCTTTTCAAGGAGATCTAATTCTGCAGAAAGCTTGAAAGTGTTGTCACAAGCTGTGTTTTGCTGTTTCGATTTTTCTGTGACATGGACAAAAATACAGTCTAATGAGCAAAACATTTATTTTGGTCCAGGATTCTTCCTGCTGCTTAATGCTCTTTCCTTCTGCTTTTTTCTAGAGTACATTGTTTTTCCCATTGGCAGGATGTATGTGGACATGAGCTGAATATATATTTAATCTCGAATTTGGTAGCAAGCACTAAGTTATCGAACAACAATGCCTGCATGAAGACAAAATTATGTCAGCCCAGTAGGGACTTATGATAAGGTCGCTACTGACTTTCTTGACTGAGGTCTTGACTGGGATCTGCTTTCAAATAAACATGGTCCAGCATTTTCTGAATTAGAAATGCTTCTGATATGAACACTTAGTTTGTACAGAATCTACAACACAGACTACAGCCTTTCTAGTGAAGTAGATGCAAAAATCCCATCATTAAAATACATTTTCGATATTTATTTTTTTTTTCCAAGTACTAGTTATTGCTTGAGCATGCTCAGTGCTGTCACGGCATGTCATGATGGTTAAAGTCACCTGTATTAGGAAGTCAAGTGGCAATTCAGTGCTGCAATGCCTTTGCTGATTATGGTGGGCCTGGAATAAAAATCAACATACAGAATCAGTCTAACCATTTAATGCTTAGGCACTTATACGGACAACAGCAGCTCCCTTCCCGATGCTGATACAAACCTCATGTTCCTTTTTTCCCTGCAGGAAGCCCTCAGGCTAACGTTTGGTAGCAGGGAGCTATTTGCAACTGGGAGAAATGCTCTGTGTGTGTAGCTACTCTCAGAAACGCTCACAAATTCCAGGCAGCAACATATTGTTCTGTGGCTGGTGCTATGTAACATCTACATTTGAGACATTTCTGTGCTCTGACCAGAAAAATCCCAGCTGAACTCAACGCTTGATCTTCATGGAAGGGCCCCTCACATCCACTCCGAGGTCCACCGGGGTACACAGCTTCTTTGGATTTGATTAATACACCCTGATATATTTACTCTGCTGCAGATATTTCCTTCCGATGATGCAAATAGATCAGAGTGGCAGAGAGCTGCTTTTCTTTCTCACCATTTCTTCCTTTTTGCACCTAGGAGATGCTGATGTTGTCTGTCAGCCTGCAGCTTCGTCCTCCCATCTGTTCCCTACCAGTCCCGCTGCTCCTTCAGCCCCGTGCAAATGGTGAGCTCGTGTGTTGTGGTGGCTGAAAGGCAGAAAGAAAAGCAGTGGCCTTGCAGGAGCTCAAGAATGAGGTGGGATCTGGCTGGCAGTGAAACTCTACGGATGGTTTCAAGTTTGTAAGCTGGGGCTGGACTCTGTGCTACAGCTCAAGGAGCAGGGAATGGCTCAATCAACGTCTCTTCTTTTTCTCCCTATCTTTCCTAGCCCTCTACTCCAAAGCCGTGCTGCTCTGAGAAGTTGAGTCGACTGCTTTTGCAAATAGTGTTGTCCTCCCGCATGAACACTCTGGAGTTTTGGCTTGGGAGAGTGGAAAGCTGTGGTGAAAGTGCTTTGACCTTCACAAGCTTTTGGCAATACAGTTTTTGCTCATTCCTTCATTGCCCTCAATTTTTCCCAGATGAGTGGACATGCCTCAAGGCACAATTACAGATAGTCTGCAGAGAAGAATATTCACAAAAAGTAACCAAGCTTTTAGGCTTATTTAATGATATCTTCCATTTCTTAAAGGGGACTAGATTTTTAAAAGCTTTTCGATTGTTAAAAATCTAGTCATTTAAAAATCCTGGTAGGTGTCTGCCTTCTTATTCAGGTGGTTAATTACTTTTAAAAATCTGGTCATCAGAGCTTTCTTTCCTTACAGATTTTGGAGCAATTTTTCCTGGGTTGGAACTGTCACCAGCCATTGGTTTGCTGTCACCCGTATGAGAAGGGTGTGTCCACTGCTCATAACTGCCAGATAATCTCTCCGAAAGCGTAAGTAAAAATGCAGAAGAATAATGATATATGGTTAAAACATGGCTAAAATATTGCTGTTAACGTGGGCGACCAAATGCCTGAAACCAAAAATGTAAGATGCCTGTTTTTCCTAGTGAGGCTCTGAAGCTGATACTCCATCGGTGTAGGAATGAAGCCAACTAATATGACAAGTGAAATGTTGTGGTTCTGGGAATTTCTAGCAGGCTTAAGGCTCACATGTGTATTTCATGTGAAAGCATGTCATGTGCTTGTCCTGGCTGATCTTGTATACAGCTGTTGAACAAAAGTATGTGGAAAAAAGCTCGCATGCAAAGCTCTCTTCTGTGTGTGCCAAACAGAGGTGTTTTCTTTTCAGTCCAAGGGATGTTAATTATTGGGGCTGGGCAAGGAAGTACTTTCAGCAAAAAGACTTTTGCTCTGAGGAATCGCGGGTTTTCCCACTTAGAAAAATTAATTTTTAATGTGTCTTTTTGCTTCTAGAGTTTATAGAGCAACTTGTAGTGTATATTATTACTAATTAGTATAGAGCTGCTATCAGAAAGCGTGGTGCCAACAAAGAAAACAGCATCTTTTTATAAGAGAAAAAGAGACTAAAAGTTTTGTAAGGTGTATTACAGTTTTGTTTGCATATATCTGGTTGGTAGGGTAGAAAGAGGTAATAACAGGATGGTCACCAGGAGAAAAAACAGTTCAGCATTTAAGTGGTGTACATTCTTTTTAATTGTTGCAATGCCCTTTCTTTATCTGAAATTTAGCATGCCCGGCATGACAACTGGTATTCTACTATCTGTAAACTTGTTCTTTTCTCCATCATCAACATTTCTCAGAAATGAGTCATGAAATGAAATGAAAACTGCAAAGACACATTCAGAGGCTGCGATTTATTTCTTACTTTGCTTATAAGGAATCTCTGATCCTTGATGTGATATAGATTATATATAGAATTACAAATGTAGTATTCAAGAGACTGCCAGAGTTTCTGTGTCTGTGCAGCCTCAGACCATCAGTGTAGCCTGAACCCTTGAACTCTTAATAGTGAAAGCATGAATCCTGTCAGATGGAAATAAAGAGCTAGACTTGTAATGAGGTAGTTTATAGGTCAGGCTTTTTTGCTGATCATGCAAAAATGGTCAATAAAAGATGGGAGTAAGACCCTCTCAAAATGGGCATCATGCTTTTTCTTTGAGCTTCTGCAAGTCAGCAAGAACACAGAGATTGGAACTATTGCTGGTCCATGACTACTCGATTTAGGGAGGGCAGGGGATGTTCTGAAACCCCTTCAAGAACATCTGTGCTTACACTGGCTTCAAATGGTGACAAAAGTGTTGAGAAGCTGTTTTTATGGGAAGTCGGAGGAGGGAAGTCAGAAATAATAGATGGGGAAGAACATACCAATGGATTTGATAGTTTGGTGACCTTCCTTAGGCAATAAACAGTCTATCCTAATAATTTTGAGCTGTTAAAAACCAAAAGGATTCGTCCTTGGTCAGTGGAATATTGAGAACCCTTGGTGTCTTATGTCAAATTCTTCCCTGACTTCTCACCTGCAATTTTTTCCTGTTTTTTGAAGTCAAGAGATAAACATCATTCAAGAGTGGCTCAGCTGTGTTGATCAGGGAGATGGATTAAGATGTGACAAATGTGACAGTCTGTTTTTGTACGGAGTCAATTTTAAGAAGTCTTAAGAAAACAGAAAGAATTGAAGAGAAATTTTGTCCGTGACATTTCCTTCCTTCTCCCCCTAAACTTGTACTAAATAAACACTCTCTGAAATCATTGCTTTGAGTGACCTTGAATGGGTTCTCAACCTTTGAAGAACTGCTTTCAGGTTTTATTTCTGAGGAGTCTGCACAATTAAAGAAAAAAGATATTCCTAGGGGATTCCCTAGGAAGATCTGTCTGTCTTGTTACGGGATACGTTTCTTGTACTGTCATGAGATGAAATGAGGGGCTCCCCTGACAAATATAAAAGTTATGTGACAACCCATCTATTTTTAGATGATTTAAATCAGTGAAGAGGGAAAAACATTTGTTTCCAAGACTGTAATTTTCCAGATGACACCATTTTATTGCACCGTGCCATACCATGAGAAAGAGCATTCTTGTGGCTTTTGAACTGGAAATCCTGTAGGAATGCTATTTCTGGCATTTATTTGCTGTGAAGCCAGGCGCACATGGAGAGCAGACAGACTGACCAGATACAGTTTGTGGTATTAAGGCATTCAGAAAAGTCCCTGCTGCACAGCCCTTTTCCAGTTCATGAAGTGTTGAGTGAAGTTGAAAAATTATCAATGAAGATCAAATCTGAAAGCCGTGATCTGATCAGACAGCCAGACTTTCATGCTATTAATGTATTCCTTCCTCTTGCAAAAACACTATTTTGAAAATTCAACTTTTTTTGTCTTCATACATTGATGCTTATAAAATAATTCCTGGTAATGAACAAGATTTTGATACAAAGTGGGAGTGAAGGTTGAGTGCATGCTTCAATGAAAATCCAGATGTGGTCACTAGTTTAACTGGGAAGAATTTTTTTTTTGTTTTTTCTTACCTGAATACCACGTGTGAGCATGAAAAAAAAAAAAAGTAGACACAAGAGTAGACAGCTTTAGGCCCATTCTTTGGTAACCATCCAAAGTGGGCAGTCATAGTGAATTCAATATGGCTACCCATGCAAGAAGTGTTTTTGCATGGGTAAATTCTCAGTGGAAGCAGCCCTCTATAGCTTAAGAATTTGTATCGTCACACATTTTCTGTATTCTGTTAAATAGAGTAGGCTGGATTTTTCCTTTTTTTTTTTTTTTTTTTTTTAAATAAGGAGTATGTTCTGAAATTTTCCTTGAATATAGTTGTGTCTCTCCACAGCCTCTCTCATAGGAACAGCTCTAAAATGATAGTCTGCCTGAACGGAGCAAAAACCCTAATAAATATGGTGCATTCCTCTTTAAAAAGTATATTTATTTAGTAAGTTTAGAAACCACTCTGAGGTTAGGTTACAGCTATTGGGATTAGAGGGCGTCTCGTGGGCAGTTCAGACATCAAGCTATAGGTCCGTGGAGCGAAGCTGAGCTGTTTCTAGCCTGATGTCTGAATTATGAATTAGGTTCAGTCTAATTCCAATGGGGTAAACCTCAGAGCAGTTTATATACTTATGGCTAAGTGCTCCTAAAATACAGGCTATTTATTTAAAACATACGTGTAAAATGTAATATCTAAAAAAGATGTCCGGCCTAGCGATGCTGGACCTCAGCAACCCAGCCAAATAAAAGCTGAATTCCAACTTTGGAGCCCTATGGAAAGGGATGGCACAGCTGGCTTTGTGCCACACGCTGATACTCCCAGCTAGGCCAGATTCCCGCTTGGCTCAGGGCGAACTGGAAAAGCCACAAAACTAAATTAATTTGCCTCAGCCCAAAGCACTTGCCTTTTCCTCGGCCATGCCTGTCATGCCACGGCTCGGAGAGCCTTTGGGTCACGATTCCCTCCCTTGGCCATTCAGGAAAGTTCTCTAGGCCAAGAACACTCTGTAGGGTTGCCTCCTCTTGCTTTCTATCTCTGGAGTTGTGCAAAGAAGCCTGAATCTACTTTTTAGTCCAGTTGGATATTTGGGGAGTAGAATGGAGCTGGAGGGTTGGACAGAAAGCACAGGATTTATTAATAGCATCAGCAACTATTTCCATCTGGAGCCACCCTGGTCTCTGAGCTCATTCTAGCAGCAGTGCCAGGTGGTGAACCTCTCACCTTAATCATATGTCTCTGACCCCTGCTGCTAGCAGTCAGGTAGCCGTGCCAAGCTGCAGTCTACGGCTGGCTTTTTCACAGAATGCTCCTGACTGGCTGCCTTGTGGGGAAGAGCAGTCCACGAGGGTTTCTGCAGGAGGCTAAGCCATCCCTTCCTCTATTCATTTTACTCAGGCTACCAGAGAATCTCAAGGAGAGACAGCATCCGATGTTATTTTCCTGGGATGGGAGTGAAACAGAAACTACTCACTATTCCAGGACAGCTGAGCTGGGTCCATCACTATGCAAAAAAATGCTTCGGTTTACACTCTGGTTCTCTCTTCCCTCCTCACCATCCTCCTTTAATTTCCATTCCAGGAAATGAATAGGACAAAATACCTCCCAGGTAATTATTTCTGCCTTGGCATTGAGTGAGATGTGGAGAAATCTTCTGGAAACTACCATTCCTAGGTTTGGTCAGAAGGTGAAGAACTGTTGCAGATACAGAAGCGGCAGATGTGTGGCACACACAAAGGACAGGCTTCTTTGAGCACTGGAGAATTGTCGTAGGGCTGAAGGAGTGCATAATTAATTCATGTGGGGATCCTGGGGCCAAAGGTCACTTTATACAAATTTGCAGGAGTTGGCAAAACTAAATGTCACAAGCGAGCTAGTGGGAGTTAAAAACTGAACGTGGACAAAACCCGCTGTTATTGTTTTCTGTTTTCAAAGAAACTAAATCTCACCATTTTGCGTGGCAGCACAGTGCTTACTCATAGTTCTTGGATGCCTGAGGCTGGCCATGCAGCACTAAATATGCGTGAGTGTAATGAGAATATTGGAATAGTCCCTCTCCCTCAGCTGCCTAAATCCATTCAGAGATGCTTGGGAGACAATACTTCATCTGGCATAACTGAATTTTGGGCTGGGCTCCACTTGGTACAGGAACAAGAAGTGGAATGTTTTCAGTGGACTGTTGGAACACCAGCAAACTTTCCACATCCTTGGTAAGCATGAAGGTAACTCTAATGAAGGGTTTTGGAGAATGAGATGAAAGCGATGAAAGGTCTGAATAGTAGATCTCCATCTAGCCCTGCTGATTGACAGTTCTAACTGTCATCCCAATCTGGGCATTGTCGAATGTGTCTCTATGATCAACACTTCCCTGGGCTGTACCGTTCAACTACATGGGTAGTAACAGCAAGGTCATGCTAAAGCCTTTTATTCAGATGCACTCCAAGCGCAGGAGGAAGATCACGTCTAAAACCACTAGACTTTTTGCATGATCTCTACTAAGAGTATTTAGGCAGTAGGATTTGGCCAGATGAATGTGTCTTTTTGTGTCACTTCGTTTTGATAGGTTACTCATCTATCTCTAGTTTACTCAGAGCTATCTGTATTAATATCTGAGTTACTTCAGATGAGGTATAGCAGGTCCTTGAAGTATGATGGCATTACAGACCAGACTCGATGGCTTGCTAAGGGCTCACATGTTGTGCCTGCAATGTGTTAGAACCAGCTGCATGCCTGGAATATTTTCTTTGCCAATGACCAATACGTATGGCCAGAGGAAAAATTCTCCAGGAAGGTGTCATAGGAGAATATGCATCAGTCAGTAAAACCAGAATTTAAAAAAAAAAAAAAAAAAAAAAATCCTGTTTCTAGCAGCTTAAGTACCTATCAAAAGACAACAGCAGTTTATTTTCCTTGAGCAAACGTAATGGATATACTTAGACATAATCCTACCCTCAAGTGTTTTAATTTTGATGGCACTTCTTACTAAGGAAAGTCACCAGAATGGAAAAGTGCACATGCTCATGGAAACAATGTCATAAAGCTGACAGCATTTGTACAAGGTAGTTTGACACCTAAATTAGCTAAGAAGGTTTGAAACAAGGTGGAAAAAAAATTAAAAATTAAGAGGAAAGAAAAAGATTTGCTATGAGTCAGTGTTTTTTGTTATTTGATGAGTGTTTTGCAGTCTGTTTTCACAGCCAATTAAGATACAAAGGGTAAGAGGATTAGGTCTTGTTTGTTTTAGTCTACCTTCCTGGTCTGTTGACTGTCTGATCAAGAAAGCTCCAGGCCCCGGTGGGAGTTCATACCCATCTGTGATTTCTCTTTGCCTCAGTGTCGTACTTGAAAATGCGCTTTGTTACACTCACAACTCATCCTACACCCTTGAAACAAAAAAAAAAGGCAAATACCACGGAGTCAAGCTTCCATGTCTCTTGGCCTCCTGGTGTTGATATTATAGGCATTGCTTATCTGTACAGATTAGAGAATATGCCAATACGTTTATTTATTCCATGCACATTACCAAAAATCACTTCTGTATGGTGATATATGGAATGCCAATATGACCAGACTTGCTTGTAATATCTTCTTAATTTCATTTGTAGTAAGGAGATAATTTTTTTTTTTCCTAATCAAATATTTGCAGTTTACTAAAATCACCCAGCAGGCTAATGAGGTCTACAGTGTGTTTCTATGTGATTCCCAGTATATTTTCTCAACCTAAGCAAAACCAAAGTTGTGTAACTCCAGGAGCACCTGAGGGGAAAAAAAAAAATCATGCTTTAAAGAGGCACAGTTCCCTTTGTTCTGTCTTCTTTTTCCTGGTAGAGAAAGTATTATTTTTGTACTAGCCCACACTATCAGCAGATTAACTTGCAAGCCTCTGTGCAGGATATGGTGTGCTGCAAAGCAAGCTGCTTATGTGCACACTGAATTTTTTGTTCATCGTAAGTCAGGCTATGTTATATTTAAAGTCTATGGGTTTAATAAAAAAAGAGACTTCAATGGAAATCATTCTGGAGAGCTCACCTTAAGTTCCTGAAATTTAACGTTCCTTCACTACTCATCTGAGAGTTCCTTTGCCTGTATTATATGGTGCAAGGAGCAGGATTTGATTCTGTCTTCAAGAAATAGGGGAGGAAGTCATGTGGAAGAAGTAGAGAATGACATTTGCACACATACACACACACACACAAAAAAAAAGAGAAAACCAACCAAACTTAAAGAAAGGCATAACCATGAACATGTTGTTTGGAATTAAGTTCTTTCAGGTTCTCTCAAGACATTCAGACTTTCAGTCTCCTTCATTCAAAAACTTAACATGACAGGTAGACCAAGATGATATAGTTTTGGGGTGATGAATCTAAAATTGAAACCACCGCTATAAGAAATAACAGAAAACCTCCCTGATATCTCTGTCAGCAAGTCTAACGTTTTGAGACAGTCCGGAAAGACATTTCATAAAACAAACTTCCATGGCTCATTGCTTTAGGTTGATTACTCATATTTTCCCTTTATAGTAATGTTTTTCTAAATGCATTTCATTCAACGCAGTGTTTCTTTGGCAACAAATGGCAGCTCATTGTTGAATAGCTAGCATTGCTTTGATGATTTTATTACTTCAGTGCCCATTTGCATAGCAGAATCCTCTACAGAACTAACACAGCCAGCTCCTTGTGTCAGAATTTTCAGAAGGTTAAGCTTTAAAAGTGCACTGCTTTCAACAGTAGAAAGATGAGTGCTTCATCCCATGAAAGTGTTTGAGGTTCAAGAAAGGTTCTTTACTCGTATAGTGGCGAGGCCAAGGAAAACTAAAAGACCTCGTTAAATATTTTCACACACACGTGCAAAGACACCTTGGGACAGCTAAGAGCTGTCTACTTAGGGCACTTGTGTGGGTTGGCAGAGAATGATTTAGCAGAGGTTTAAATCCAGTTTTTTATACCCCAGCTGACAGCCCCAATCAGTAGGCTATCCTCTATACTGAAGTTATTTGGTCGGCCTCTCGTGTGTCTCTCTCCTGTCTCATATCAACATGGTCCTTGGTTTTCCTCCTTCCCAGGTGGTCTAATCTCTGACACACAGTAAGAGGATTTCCATGTTAATTTTTTTGCACAAAGAAAGAAAAAAAAAAAAAAGTTCTACCAAGCTTTAAAACAGAGTGATTTTAATCTGTTTCAGGCTCCCCCCAGGTCCTGACTACACAGTGTCTGGCTAATACTCTACTGGAGTTCTTTGTTCTGCTTTATTGAGACTTAGATACTTAGAGTTTATTTGGGATGATTCCTGGCTGTGAGTCAATTGGAAGATCCATCATTTAGTCCTGTCATCTCAGACCAGTGCCACTTATTTAAATAAGTAACTGATTTTTCAATGAAACAAGGTTTTGACCTGTATTCCAGGTGAGTGTCAAACTACTGAACCTAAACTTCACAGAAAAATCCATTCAAAATTTAGAAGTGCTTTCATGATACAAGGTTATCCTAAAATAAGATGTTCCCATTAAGAATTCTGGTTTTATGGAACTGGTGGTTTTGACATGAAAATGTATGGTAAAAAGCACACTAATGGATGTTTGTGTTCTTCTGCGGACTCACACGAGGTGAATATCCTGACGTGAGCAAAGAAGGAGCAGGAATTGTTGTAGTGAAGAACTTGACATATTGATTCTAAGTTTTTAAGCAGCTGCTGCAATGCTCCTTCTTAGCCAAACAGGTCTAGCTATACTGATTATTGTGGGAGCTGATTTAACCTCTGTAAGAAAAATCCATTTGTGATCGTATCCTAACTTGGTTTTGATAGAGGGAGTAAACTTCTGGTTTTCAGGTGTTAATTAAAGTGAGAATTCTTCCAATATATCGCTGTGGTCTCACTAAACTAGGTTATCTGGGAAGAAGTGTAGGCCACTTCAGAAAACCCGGCTTCACATTCCTTGTCATTTCTCACATCCAAGGTGGTTGGAACCTCAACCCTTACCTCCTTAGTTTAAGAACACCCTTGCCATTCGGAGGTCTTGGCTCCCTGGCCAACTCTCATTTTACTGGGATGGGAGCTGACTGGGTTGTGATTAACTGGACACTTCCATTTATCTCTTCATGCTGGAGCAGCACGGAAAAATGAAGACTACGTGTTTAAAGCTCTTGAAAGGCAGTAAAGTGGCATCTAATCAACCTGTGGAATTTGTTGCTGTGGGACACAGAGGCAAACAGCTTGAGAGTCAGGGTAGGATTAAGCACTTGAATAGGAATAATACCTGCAGTTAACTTGTGAGGTTAAAGCCTTATGAGGTTTATCAGTTCTATTGCTCCTGGGCATAAACTGCCATCTCAGCTTGTGAAAGAACTCGTTTCTGCTCTGGCTTATAGCTCGGAGCTGCCTGTAGGATGCCTTCACAGGGTGTGGGGCACCCGAGCGAGTTGGTGCCAGAGTGGGGGACAGCAAAGCAAGAATGGTCAATAGCCCTACTGTGGAGCAGGGCCTGCGCCCTGGTTTTGATCCCCCTGCTTCTGAGGGATTCCACAGCCCGTGTGGGAGGCAAGCAGCGCAGCCAGTGGGCTGTCTTATATTAAATCTTGTTCGCAGAAAATTGTCAAGGCTGGGAAGTGATTTATCATCCAGTCGCTGCATGGCCACTTTTCCATACAAAATAGAAGCCCCCCATTATGTATGTGTGGCTTCTGACACATGAATATATTAAAAGGAAGTAAATCCTCTCAGCGTTTGGTCTGAGATCACACTTATGTGCATGTTCTCTTTCTGTCTTCTTGGTAAAGTAAAGCTAAAAGAAGGTGGCTTGAAGATTCCTGCCTTTTTAAAACATTTTGTAATGACTCTTCACAGGCAGAGATTATACATATGCATGTTATGGCTAGAAGTAAAAGCACAGGTATTAACTACAGCAGCAGGTGTTTGGGGGATTGTTCACCTCGAGAATATTTGCACAACACCATTTAAACAATTAGCTGTTTGCCCTCAAGGACTGGGGTTTATAAAATGGAACACTTTACAGCAAGGGTGGTTCTGACTGGTAATGGCACCAGTTAGATGAGGGGTTTTGTTCTCAGACTTGAAGGTTAAGGTTAAAACTTTAAATACCTGGTTGTACCGAAGTGGAACTTTGGATTTAGACTGCAAGACTATGTTTAGGCTGCAGGAGAGCACAGAGGCGGTACTGTTGGTAAAGATGATACATTAGAAAACGGAGTTAAGAGTGGGTCTTTTTGGGCAGAGATAGGGTGTCTTCAGATAGGCTTGCAGGAGCATCTGATGGTCTTATCTCAGAGTTTTTTTAAAAAAAGGAGAACGTTCTGACTGCTTTGAACGATGAACAACCATCAGTGCTACTAAGAGGTCTAGCTGAACCCAAACAAAAGCAAGCGATTCTTTTCCTCCAGTTGGCTTCAAGGCGCCAGTCAAAGTGTTAGATATGCTGATCTCAAGGACAGGGGTAAAGGGTTGAGAAACCCAATTTAAATGCTTCTTTTAGTTCCTTTTCAAATTTCTGTGCTCCATGCACAGCTTTATTCTTAAAGAGGGCGAGGTGTTGGAGATGCCATGAAATATGCTTTATCTCCCTATTGGTCTGGGTGTCTACGTAGGGATGCTAGGTTCATTCATGTGCACTGCTGGATTCTTGGGTGGGGGTAGCAGTAGCTGTCTGCGTTGACAACTACTCTCTAGAAATTTAATATGTGGATCTACTGACCTTACCAATCCCTTGAGGGACCATCCCTTTAAGACTCTGCCTGCTGAAGTGAGTTGAGCAATGGGACAGAGCACTATCAGATTACCACAAGACACTAATTCCTTCATGTTACAGGTTCTGTTATCAAGTTACAGCAGTCAGGGCCCTGAGTGCACCAAAAACCCGTAGTTGCCCTGACCGGTCTCTACCCAGGGCCTCCATCCATGCAGCCCCTCAGTCCACAAGCTCCATTAAGCTCAGTCCTGGGCCCCCAGAGTGCCTGAGAGATGTTGCTGATGTGCTTGTCTCTTGCTATCCCGAGTTGCTGACTGAATTTCCAGGATGGACGCCACACCTGTGTTGTAGCCCTGTTTTCAATCCTATCTCTGGTCTGAGCTGCAACATTGTCAGTCTTGTCTCTGGTTCTGTCTCCTATCTTGACTAGATGACTTCTTGGAGGGACTCCAGACTGGGTAGGGATTCTCCTCTCCAGCTCTGTCTCCAGAGACTGTTGTGTTATGAAGTAAACATGGAATAATCCAAAGTACATTTGGCATTGTGCTGTAGCTGGGAGGGTATTACCTGGCATAGTCAAAGTCAGAGAGGAAGGGAGAGAGGATTGCAGCTGTGGTGATGTGCTGGTTAATGTACCGTAGACTAATGTACTTCTTGTGAACCACCCAATGGCATCCAGCTTCACGGTGTCTATTCCTCTAGTTCAGACATGTAGCTAAACAATGTCCTGATTCTAGTTCTGTGCCAGGAGGGCAGCTTATAAACCCTTCTCGGACAACGTACAGCCTCCTTCTTCCTTCCTGTGGAACCTCCCGGGGCTTTAGCACATGTGGGGGTGATGGAAAAAGGAAGGGGTAAGAGGAGGAAGGGTGAGAGGAGCAAATATCCATTGCCAGCCATTCCCGATGGAGAAAAAAGCTGTGATACTAAATGATGCATTTTATGGCAGAGAGGAAATGCCTTCATCCCATGAGCTGTGGCCGCTTACGAGCGCCCTGGCCAGCGTTCTGGCTACCTGAGGAGGAGGGGGCAGGTCTCTGCCTGTATTCAACCAGATGAGAAGTCTGCAAGCTGGGAGGTGTTGTCCCTGGTGGATGTAAGATACTTACAGGTGCTTCCTGCAGCCTGGCTCCAGCTCTGGCTCTATGTCGGGATGCGGGAGAGCTGTGAGCATGTGATGTAGTTGTGTCTGGAAGTTCTCAGGTGGCAGATTACCCCTTAGAGACTGTCACAGCAAGCGTGGATCGGCACAGGGAGCTGAGTCCAGAGCTGTGGAAGATTGGGAACTGTAACAATCTGTACTGTTCTGACCTGGAAAAAAGGATACAGGCAAGGAATGGTGGCAGGTTTTTGTCTGTCAGATTTCTCGTGTTTCGTGTTATCTGAAACGCGCTTTGAGCCTTGTCTTGAAAAGAAACTTTTGGACGCACATTTGGAAGCATGCCCAAGGGATGGTCTCAGAGCTCTTCAGAAAAGATCTGTGTCATGATAGCTCTTATGAAATCCAAAGAAAAAGAGGCTTGTACCAGGTCAAGCAGAGTTTGTAAGCAAAGCTTTTGCAAGGAAGAACATTTTCTCTCAGCCGTCAGTTGGGTGGTTTGGTTTTGTTTGGTTTTTTTTTTTCCCCCTCACTTTTCTTCTTCATTCTATTTATAGCCTGCTCTAGTTAAATTTTTCTTGGCCATCAGACAAATCTTTTCTCTGCTGATCTTAAGGTGGAGTTTGTTTATACGTATACAACATCTGTAATTACATAGCAGCGTGATTTCCCCACAAAACACCCCCTAGTCTCCACTCCCCAAATTCATATAGGACTCATTTTCTGCGAGGCCAAACACACTTTTAGAATTTCTAGACAAAGCCATTTTTGTGTATATATGATTTTCCCTCCCGTCTCGACACTTCCCTCACAAAAAAGAAGTAGAAAAAAAAAAAAAAAAGACAAAAAAAAGACAGGGCAGCTGGGAGATCTTAGACCAAAGGGCATATCACATTTCAAAACATTGTGATCTAAAAATAACAATCCTGATATCCCCTTCCCTCTCTTTCTCTCTCCCTTTCTTCTCAATGGAATTCATTTTCACTAAAGAAAATTCCCATCCTGGGAATATATGAACCATGTAACACTTCAATGAGATTGTTTTTATTTGCAAGATGCAGTTATGATTTAAAAAATTGGGAAATGGAATAAAAGCAAGCCTGAGACGATTGTGACTTTTGCAACTTTATGCAGTACTGTCCATACATGTACACACATGCATGTGTGTTAGCAGGAGTAATAAGGCTAGAATTTATGTCCCTTTCAGTTTATGTCAGGAATCAGATTTTTTTTTCATGGCTTTCATATTAATTATTAAATATTTTGGCTTTGTGGACTTACTTCTATCTCTCAAAGGATACTCCTGCTGAAGTTTGTGGGTCTCCCCTTCGTATATGAAGATCAGAGGTTTTCAGTTGTGTGAATTAGATTGGAGGGTTTTGGTTGTTGGGTTTTTTTGTTGTTTGGTTGTTTTTTTTTAAAAAAAAAAACCACCTTTCATTGGTGTTTTCAAAAGCAAAGAAGAATTTTGCACCTTTTTGAGTGCCACTCTGCTGCAGGTAAAGAATGTAACAGCTTGTGAGAGTGCAGCTAGAGCCAATAATAATTTGACTGACATGTCTTGGCACTGAAATGCCTATTAAAACTCACTCTGTCCTTTCAAGGTGGAGATTTTAATGCTGGGCACTTGTTTGAGATGAAAATGCACTCTCTTTATAGATCCAAAGAGTCTACATCCATGAAATATTCTCAGAAGGATCTAATATTTCTACTGATGATAGAATAAATCCTTCAATGTCATGAAGTTTCCAGGCCATGGAAGTTTCCAAGCCCAGTACGTACTGCAAACATGTTTCCATATGTAACACACCATTCTTTTCCATACCAGATCCCAAAGATTTCTTGGAAAACCGCAGAGGACAGTCAACTATGATAACCTGGTAACAGTTTTAGGAAAAAATATAATTACTTTTAAGAACTTATAGGAAATATAGCAGGTCTAAGTAGGGTTAAATGGAATCTTGGGATAACAGAGTTCATCATGGGAACAAAAGTCTTCGGATATTTGATGGGCATGATTTCACCGACAAATAAGCCAGCTCTACTCTGAAAAGTTTAACAATATATATACTCTTATTTCACAGAAAGGCAACTTATTTGAATTTATAGAAGATATGCACGCTTTTAAAGCTGGTTCCAAAGTAAAATCACAGATATTCTTCCCATGGATTTGAGAGAGTTCCAGTAGGTGGGAGGTTAGCTCTCCTACCTACACTGCCAGTAACCAGAAGAGGTTTTTTAAAGAGCTGTTTATTACATGGTATGGTAGAACAAAATTTTTCAATACAACCCCCTGTCTCCTGCAGCTTGCAGGGCTAACACAGGTTTGTGGTGCCTGCTGGAATCTGCTTGGATTTTGAGTCAGAATTTTAAATACGTTATCTGTTTGTTTCCCTCCTCACACGCAATGCAATAAAAGCTTCCATTAGCATTTAGAAATTTCTGCATGTGTGAGAGACCATGACATTTGTTTGACACAGACTCCCGGGCTGACTTTCTGCAGAATTAAAGGTACTTTGTCACAGAAGGTACTGTACATGACTGGGTGAATGTCTGTGTGTAGGCACGGGTATTATAAAGAGATTGATAGTCCAAGTACTCTTACTGCTTTCATTATCTGCTCTGTGGCTATAGCTTTTTATCTGTAATTGAACATCATCAACATCTTAATGGTCAATCTTAAGGCTTCTACAAGTGCTTTCCAATCCAGTATCATCAAGGATGAATAATACCATTTAATCCTGGTATCTGCACCACCACTGTGCTGTTCTTCAGAATCCAGAGTCATGTAGAAATTTGGGGTGCGATTGTTCCTACTTTAACTACAAACTTCTTAAAACAGAGATGAAATGGCACTATGGTGAACAGTCAGATCCTTGTAGATCACCAGAAAATTGTCATCTCACAGCTGTGCAACAGCTTTTATTCCTCTCCTTTACTGAGAAGTCAAATTAAATTACTTAGGAGTCCAGTTTTAGGAACCGAGCTGAGCTGGCTAAGTTAGCTGTGCCCTTGGACTTCTTGTATCGACAAGGGTGACAGGATTCTCCTGAGGCTGATGCAAGGGGGACATAACTACCTCCAGCAGCACCTGTAGAAGGACCCCAGGGGAACTGGGTGTCTAGAATCAGGTAGTACAGTGGTTGCTATTGGTATCAAAATCCAGCGTATGTGAGGGCTTCTCATCAGTCCTCCGTGGAGCTTACTGAGGACTTTGCTCCTCACAACGGGAGATGCTGTTGGGGTGACTGTAACTGAGTCACTAATGGTCAGGCATGAAAGACAGCACAGACAAACCTCTTTGAATAGGGAACCTGGATTTTCTACAGTCCCCCAGTTTGTCAAAACCCACGTTTATGGAGCAGAGAAGAGCAATTGTTCTCCCACGGGAACCCACGGGAGCAGCAGTAGCCAAATACAAGCTACCTCACTGCTCTGCAATTTGCAGTGCTGTAGAATATGTGCGTAAAGAACAGAGAAACAGTCTTTGTGATGTCCGTGAAGTTGATTAATCTTTCACTTAGTTTTAATTCTAGTTGCACTCTGGCATTTCTCTATGTTTGTGCCACAAGCAAAAACCATTTTTCCCTAAGGCAATAATAATAACAACTTCTGAAATTCATTGCGCCTAAACAAGCCTCCATTGAGGAAAATCCTATCTTACTTTTCCCTTCCAACACACAATTTAACAAAGGTTTGCAAACAAGTATGTATGCTGTATACTCTACAGATTTATTTGGATTAGAAATCTTGCTTGTTAGGTGTGTAGGTTTTAAAATACTTATCTGAATGAGCCAAAAGTGTATTTCTATAAGGAAAGGAGGAGAATAACATAATGAAGTGCTGAATTAGGAAAAGAAAAGTTTTAAGATGCCACAGATAAAACGAAGCTTATGATTTCTTTCAAAGAAGTCAGGCCAGATTGCTCCTAAAACTACCTGAGCTTCAGGCTGTTTTGTCCTTGTGGGAGTCTGTGGTGTCTCAGATGACCCAGCTCAGTCACCCCACACTGTGGTTATCACTGTCTTAATGATACCCCTTCAACAGCTTCACAGGGTAGGTGAGGAGATATCCTGATGCATGTTTGCAGGAAAGGTACTAGAAACCTCTTAGCATAATGTCGTCCCACTGTATTTCCACTGCACGACCACTTTTTTTCCATTGGTGATTTTTTCCGTGGTTGTGTTGGGAATGATCTCTGAGGTTTGATGGGTGTGAATGAGGGCAAAGAGTGGGCTTTATCATGCGTGAAACTCCACTTACCTCTCACTTAACTTTACGACAAAGTGAGTAGAAATGGTGTGGGTCTGCAGCCAGCAGCACTGTGAGAACTACGTCTCTCTTGCTTCAAGTGTGAAAGGGTGAGCTCATCCAGGTGCGATATCGGAGACCATATGAACTGATCACACTGGGCTCCATTTACAGCCAGCATCAAATCCATATAATAAATGACGCTGGAGCATAATCTATTCCATCTGAAGCTAGACGACTAAAATGGATCTCTAAAAGTCCTGCTTTTTCTTCACTCTTTATCAAGGGAGCTTGGGGTGACTCATTTGACTATAGAATGAAACATGCTCTGTAAAGTTTGAAAGTGAGGGGAGATGAGCCCCACCTAAACTCTGCTGGCGTTGATAGGCACGGTGACCGTGAATTGCAAAATTCAGCTTCTATGTCGCTCCCTAATATAGAGCATATGCTAGCAAAAATAGAGTTGATAGCATTCATTGTGACAGCTGACGTTGATGATTTGACTCCTTCCATTAAATAGATGACTCATCCACAATTTGTTTTTAGATTGTCTAGATTAGGTGTACTTAAAGTCCTTTGAGGATTTCAATTCTACATTTCATCTGTGACAAGGAAAAGGGGCAGGCATGTTGAGCATATGAAGATGCAAAATCTTGAAGCTTTCCCAGGTTCTGTGAAACACAGAGATGCTCTAAGAAACTAGGCGACACACATACGAACTCTTCTTTGGTGTCAGGCATCTGTTTTCTAAAGCAGCAGTAGAAATATGCAGGTGGCATTTCTAGCACTGTTACTGAGACAGAAGTAGCTACAGGGTGAGTCTGTTAGGATCACTCTGCCTTCCTGAGAAGAGAGAGAAAAAGAACATGTATGCTTTCTGATAGGATCAGGTGGTGGAGGAAGACTTCCTCAAGACACCCCAATTTTTCGGATCACAAATCTGTAATGAAACTCACCAAATGGCAGCCAGCATGCCAGCCTTTATCTTTGCTAAAGCACCTGTTGGTTATTCAGACACGAACTATATCCTGGGTGCTGAGTTCTCCTCAGTATTATTTCTGTGGTTTCAAAAATTTCACCTTTCCTGCAGCAGCGTGTGCTAGAGACCGGAGCACATCTCTCCACTGTCTCTCCAGAGACGTACCTCTCTTTAGGAGGAAAAAAAAAAAAAAAAAAAGAAGAAAAACACTGAACCTTCTTTCTTCCACACTAAAAGACCTTTGTCCCAAACCACACATGTAGATTTTAAACAGAAAATAATATGAAAGCACAGTGCTTCCTTTATAGCAGACCTTATGTGCCTTATGCAGCTTTCTGAGTTCCTGTGTCCATGGATTTATGATGTGCTCTACACTTTCCACATTCTCAGTGTTGTTTTCCCACATTTGAAGGAGAAATGATCAAGAGATTTGTGCTGGAGTGAAATTTATTCTGTCTTAAGCTGTGTAAAGGTTCCAAATTCACCACAGCATGGAAAATAGAAATGCTGTAAGCATCTTGGGCCCTTCCCAGACATGCAGACACCGTGCCTTCTGTAGAAATGAACATTACATTCTTGTAATTACTGTTCTTGTCAGAACTGCTTTTGCCTCTAATAGATCAGGTAAATATGAACCGAACATATGTTATAATGCCCAGGGGGTGGTTTCTTCATGGGAAAATAGCCCCTAACCCAATGAAAAGTTGCACTCCTCTGCAGGGGGGAGAGCTTGAGTGGCCTTTCTGGTCATTTAGAGTGAATTTCAGGGGTGGATCACCAGCACTTCGAAGCAATCCTTTGTTGTGGGGTAGGAAGCTGTAATTTAATATTTTTAAATACGTTAAAAAACCCGTTTTAGGACTGTGCTAAACAGGGTCATGCTGTCCGTTTTCCTCTGTGTGTGTTAGAAAACTCGGATGGACCACCAAAGCTCAGGTGCTGAAGGCACTGTCCCGCGGTGGACAGCCTGGGAAGGCCCCCACTTCCACGGCGATTCCCAACAGCAGCACTGCTGGGCTTGCCTCCATACTGCTTAGCAAGGAACCACCTCACCACCTCCTCCATCACCCTGAGTATTCCTCAGAAATGTTGGTCATTACAGCTGTGGTCCCGTCCCCCCCCATTGAGGAATTACTCTAATTCTGCTGAAATTCAGTGGTTTGCCAACTGCCCTTTCCGTGGAACAAAAAAAAAAAAAATCCAACCCAAATCCAAGTGAAAGTAATGAATTAATTTCTTTTTACTCCAAGATTAACAAAACAGACACAGAAATAAAATAAAACCACACTTACAATTATCCTTTCCTTAGATCACCTATTAACCAGCTAACCAGCTCTCTAGAGAGAGCTGGGATCGGTCCATACTCAAGATTCCTGGGCATTACTTATACAGAAAGGAATTAAGACTCGATGAGGAACTTCTCCTTATATATCTATTTGGTCCTTGAGCAAGTAGCTCCCGCTTGAAAAGCCTTTTGTAATTCATAACTTAATTAGGATGACAATTTTGAACGGTACTATTAAAAGATTACTGACCTCCCTGGCCTAATTTTAGAAATATCAATGTCTTTTTGGCATGGCTAGATGGATCTATTTTCTGATCAGAGAATAAACATAACTTGTTAATGACTGCTAGTGCTTAACGGGCTACAGATCTATTTATAGTAATGAAGAAAACCTGCCTGGAATTGTCGAACATACGCTGATGTTCAAACATTGGTATATAACCAGCGTACACAAAACCCTGTAATTTAAAGAAACATATAAATAGATAACCGTACCTCATTCTCTTTTCTGAGTTTGCATAATATGGGTAATTCATTATTATCTCTCAAATCCGGTCAGAACGTGACAGTAATCAATCAAATCTGAGGTGAGAGCTGGTCTGGGGAATAAACACGCTTTTGGCTTGGAGGGATATTGTGATTTGCAGCCTAATATTTTCCCCATTCCATTCCTTTTCCTTTTAGTTATTCTACAGGGATTTTTATACTACAGTTACTGGCAGCTGCAGTGAAGAGAATTAAATTTAATGCAATCTAGCCAGATTCTAGGTAAGTGCCTCTCTGGCTACGTACTCCATGGTCAGAGAAGCTCCCTTGATCTACCCATCAGCAGAGTGATAGAATATCAGCAGGATAGAATAATTGCCTGAGTGTAGTGGAGTCTGATGATATCAAATACTCATTTTTTTCAATATTTTTTTTTCTAACACAGATTAAAGCTAATAAACTGTCGAGATACCGCAGAAACTTTTATTCCAGAAATGGGGATGAGTCTCTTTAATGAAGTAACAAGAGCCAGGCCCCGAGGGAATGGCCTCAAGCTGCCCAGGGCAGGGTCAGGCTGGCTCTGAGGAAGGATTTCTGTGCAGAAGGGGCTGTTGGGCGTTGGAATGGGCTGCCCAGGGCAGGGGGGAGTCCCCGGGATCCCTGGAGGGGTTGAAGAGTCGGGCTGAGCCAGCGCTGAGGGATCTGGGGGAGTTGGGAACGGTCAGGGGGAGGTTAATGCTTGGACTAGATGATCTTCAAGGTCTTTTCCAACCGAGATGATTCTGTGGCTCTGTGGATTTACGTTGCCAGCTGGTGGTCATGTTAACTGATAAACATTTCTTTCCTGTGTCTCACTGCACCCTAAAGTTTCTCTAAAACAAAAAGAAAGCCTGAAAATCAGACTCTCACAGAGCGTTAACCCAAGGCCTCTACATCTCACTTATATCCCACTTAAGCGTAGGGCTTCGAAATTTTACCTTAATGGAACAACTCTGTGTCGAAGGAAAAAGCATCACTCTTGTGAACCTTAGTTGCTAAGCAATGGGTTGTGCCAGGCCATGCTCAAATTGTCACTCAACAGAGGCTCTGCTTTATTGCTCTCAAACTGAGCAGCGGTGCATTTCTCCCTCCTGATCTCTTGCTTCCAAGGCCAGCAGAAACTGCAGAGACAGCACATCTGGCTCCCTCCGGAAGGATGTTAGGGCTTTGTTTGGTTTGAATCTCTCACCTCACCCACTACCCAGTGAACAGTCATCATGGGCAGACTCTGAAGGGAATTTTCTCGAGGTCTCCTTGCAGGAAAGATGATGCCAAAGATCTGGCAAGGGGGGATAGTCATGCCTCAGAAACCAACATGGCTCTACCACACCTACCCACAAAAAAAAAAAAAAAAAAAAGGATGGTAAAATTAGGGTTGGAAGTAAGTAGTGCAATGCTATGACCACAAGTACAGCACAAAAGAGAGCCAGAGATGTTGGCTTGATAACAAAATGTGCTGGGATCTGCACAGAAGGAAAAGAGACCTTGGAACAAGTCAAGAAGGTGAGACGAACTGGAAAAAAACGTGCTGAGTGATCCGTTATCCTAGTACCTTGCAGTAGATGGCACTGTGGAATTCCCATGGGCTGCTACAGTTTATGAGACTGAAGCAGGAGCAACTGAAAAATCTTTCTGTTCCTCTTCAAGGGATGTGATCAAGGACATTAGAAGTAAAAATTAACCTAATAAGAATTGCTAGAAATCAAGATAGAAACTGCGTACTTAAAAAACAAAACAAAACAAAACAAACAAACCACACAAACCCAGAAAACATTACAGGGAAGTAGCCTTAAAAGCAGAAACTGGATGGGCAGCAGCCTATCATATAGGCATTAAAGACACCATATGGGTCTCAGTGATTTGTTTATGGAACAGAAAACGAAGGCATTATGATTCAAATCAAAAGATAAATGATAGATTCAGAAAGCAGCATTTAAAAAAAAAAAAATCTTTATTTTGACTAATGATTTTTGAATGGCAGGGGCACGCAAAGCTGGGCAGAACTACTCCATGATGGATTTCCAACTGGATCACAAGACTGTAGTCTCGGGGCTGTGGGGTTCTGGAGCCCAAGGAATCATCATCTGCAAGATGGTAAAGCTTTCCAAAGCCTTGTATGAAAATGTTCCATTTAATCAGAGCTGGCAACACTATCTGTGGGTGTGAGACCCCACTTTTAGTGGACGTGGAATTTATAGAATTGCAATAATTTTAACTGACATCTTCCATGCCACAGGTCTGGCTCAATGCACATGATTATTTCTGGATTTTATTGTACCCACAGTGACTAGCAGATAGCGGGGATGAGGAAGCTGTATAAGCTTGGCTTTTTCATTATACCCCTTGCCCTACCAAGTGCCTTTTTTTTCGTATGTCATTGTAATAATTCCTCTTACATATTCCTCTCTATGCATGAACGCTATAATTTTGCATGTAAATCAAGGACATGTCATTGCCCTGACATTTTCAAAACCTAAGTTTCAGTGCAGAATTTTTATTTGCTCAGTGTAATTAATCTGGTTTTAAAGGCCTGTACAACAGATTTCCTGCAACGTCCACAAGAATCTTTTCCGTAGCTTGATTTTTTGATGGCCATGATTTTTTTCTTACCTGTGTGTTTATGAAAATAAAATGTAGCCTTAAAAATAAAGTCATCTTATTTTGTTTCTAGCTGGTTTGACATCAGAGCTGATGTTTACTAGTGGAGGACATAATCTCTACCGCAAGGAACCGTCTGAGCTGACAACATGACACTTTTATGTACAGAGGCGTATGCACAGGATTCGACTCCTGACAAAACGGGAGAGCTTTAAAAGGAAGACACAGGGCCAGTCTTATTGATAAATTAATGATTTTTTGTGGTAAGGCCTTTCAGAGTTGGCGTTTTCAAAAGTGGATGGTTGACCAAGAATATCCTCCAGCTCCTCCTCCAGCACAGAAGGTAAAGGAGGATCAACAGGTCCTAAGACTTTTGGCGGGATCAATTAAGCCTTTGGTGCCCTGGCTAAATAATTTTTTTTTTTTTTTTTTGAAGTGCAGGGAAGAAAACTCAGTGTCCCTTTGCAAAACTCATCTTCTATTTGAACAAGTGCAGTTGGAAAAGGATGAATAGACTGATCATTGCTTTTTAAGGAAACCATCATCTGTCTGTCTGAAATCTCTCTCCATGCTGTAATAGCTATTAACAGCATCTCTTACTGTAAACACTATTTTTCCATCTTTATTTCTTGTTCCTATATTTTGTATATATAGAAGTTCTGGTGTATAATTAGCTGTAGTGTATCCTGAGATACTCAACCACTTTTTCGTACTGGTTATGTGACCAGGCAATCGATGGAGCAATAGAAATACTTCTTTCTCCCCATTCCATTTATTTTTTTATTTTTTTTTTTTAAGGAATGTTCACCACAGGACCAAGGGCAACTCCTTTGGCAAGTTTGCCTGTGCTTTCTGAATATTTATTTAGTATCATTGTTTAGTACTGAATTTTCTGATTAATCTTCAGTGACAGTAACTGCAAGAAAAAATTACACAGCTTCAAAAAGTGTGTGGGCAAATTCATGGCAGAAAAATCTACTAAGGCTATTAAATACAAAACCAGAAAGTCCCTAAACTGCAAATTGCTGGAAGTTAGAAGAGTGTTCCAAGGAAGTATCAGTGTATCTTTTGCTTATAATTTTCCCTGGGCATCTGCTTTTGGCCAGCGTTGGAGACAGGGTACTGAGCCAGACGGATCTTTGGTCTGACTCAGTGCTGTTACAATTTTACGGAAGTGTCATGAGAGAGATGTGACAGATGCAGGGATGCAGGTGACGAAGTGCTTTTTTTATTATAGGTAATGCATTTATTTTTTTTTTCCTTTTCTTATTTTCGTTTTTCTTTCTTTTGGTTTCGTGTTGTTTGGTTGTTGGTTTGGTGTGTTGTTTTTTTTTTCCCCCCAAGTAATTAATATGCTATGTTTTGCTATGAGAAGCCATTTAGCTTCAGTCATTGTTTTGCCAGAGCTTGCCTTTGCAAATTCAACCTAACTGCAAATGTTGTGGGGAAAGAGAAATCTCTCTATCCCTGGAGGAATTAAAGCTCTCAGTGAGAATTCACTGGTCTGATCCTTTGTGTAACCACAGTGTTGTGCTGAGCTCCTGCTCTCTATTAGCCTCCCGTGCAGTCTAGGGTTTAACTTGGCAGAACTCAAGGTTTTCAGAGAAACTGGTTCAGCTCTTTAACCTTCACGTTTACCAGCCCACATGCAAAATCCCTAAATATCAAAAGTCACGGATACTTTGAAAGCACATGAAAATCCATGACTCACATGACAGCTGTGACAAAAATGCAGTCTTTCTTATTGCCCTTTTGTTTATGGTCTTTCAGCCAATTTCCAGTCTGACAGTATAGAAGTTCAAGTCAATTTTCAAGTAAATGAATAAAGTTCAATAGAAATACCTTGAAATCTTCGCTAAAACTCATATATAGTTTTCACTGTGTTTGCCTCATCTGTACCTCTTTTAGAATACTGAATTTAAAAAAAATATATATATTGTTTGATTGAAAGGACTTTATATTTATTGTATTTATTTGTGGTTTTAAGGGTTCTTTTTGCACATCTGGTACTCAGGCATTTATATATATATATATACACATATATATATATATATATATATATTTTAGCACTCTTTCTTTTAAATGCATTGAGTGTCAGCCACTGCTAAAAGGGAGAAGTCTGCAAGCGATTGTGCGATGATGGGTTAAAAGAAAATTGCAAGGGCTGTCAACATTTGTAAAAGAGCCTGAGAATATGTCAGTTCAACAAATTCCACAATTGAAGGTTTTGAGATCCCACTCAGTTACTGAATGGTTGCTTTGATTTGGCGTAGGTCTATGCAGCCAAGAGGAGTCTCTCTGCTGTCCTCCCCTCCATCGCACCCTTGGCTACAGCTTTTTTCTGCCTCTCCTGTGCTGGCACTAGCACTAATCTTCAGCCTGTTTTTTCTGCCACGTGGCTGGATAAACTCTTGCAGGGGAACAAGGATGAGTGTGGGCAGGACTGTTTGATGCAGCACGAACCAGCATCTAACACCATGGCCCCGGTCCTTGGCTCTTCCGTCAAGTGTTGTGTGCTGGACTGCTTATCTGGGTTGTTTCTGTTTCAGTTGAAGAAGGTTATACAGGGGAGGAGTCAGACTTTAAAATACAAATGGGAACCAGGCTCATAGTACCACAGGTTAAGCTGCAGCCTGCTCTCCAGTTGCCCGCACAGGTAGCTGTGGTGTACGTGCAGCACACACATGATGTGCTTCGGTACAGATGCCATCACCAAGACAATTTGCTGGTGTCTGTAGTTAATTAAGTGCTTAAATGGCTGCCAAGAAGCATTGTTTGGACAATAATCTGAGCCTGACAAGGCCAGTTGCAGCTGTTATCTGGAAAGGCGATGAGGGCGGAAAGTGAAGGCCTCCTAGTACATGCAGTACTGGGAGGTTAGAGCTGTGGGCCATTGCTTCTCTTCTTCTCTTCTCTTCTCTTCTCTTCTCTTCTCTTCTCTTCTCTTCTCTTCTCTTCTCTTCTCTTCTCTTCTCTTCTCTTCTCTTCTCTTCTCTTCTCTTCTCTTCTCTTCTCTTCTCTTCTCTTCTCTTCTCCTCTCCTCTCCTCTCCTCTCCTCTCCTCTCCTCTCCTCTCCGACTTCCATTTGGGTGGCCAAATGAAAGTTTACGTGCTCCGGTGAAATAGATCTGCTGGGGAGGCGGGGAGAGGAATCATTCAAGCTCACAGAGGATTAAATTACTCTGTTGAGCTCAGTCTAACAATAACAACAATAGTCATGATCATCCCCTGCCTCCAAACATGGGCCAGTTAATAGTATCTCACGAGTAGGGGCATAAAAGGCAGTTATGACCACAGAGACATGAACATGGTCTGCAACGAGCTTTCAGCAAGACAAATGACAGAATCATGAATATGGATGGATGGAATAAAATCGGATGGCCTAAAAACTACAAAAAATACTTTCCCTTTAAAGGGAAAGACGTGACATTGAAAGATACTTAGCCAGAAACAAACTAGGAGCCATGCTTCTCACTCTTGACTCACCTACCAACCTCTAAATGCTGAGGATGCTTCTCTGAGCATTTGCAGCTTTGTTCCAATTACCGGCCAAAATTGTATTTCCTGACTGTTAATTGGTGAGGCTCTTCCTTCCTTCCTCCCTCTCTGTTTAAATAGCACTATCGATTTTATACTTTTTTTCTATTACCTCTCCTAATTAGTTCAAAGTGCAATTTGCTCTGTTCAATACCTAACTGCTTCTACAACCAATAACGGCTGCTGTGTAAGTGCCTTCGAGGAACAGGTGATGGGTCTGTTTTCTTGCAGTTTCTATATTTACACTTGTTGTCTGCCATGGTTTCCAACTTTACCATTTACTTGCCATATTCTTATTAAAAAGGGGTTTAAAATGTCATTTTGGACATTTCACCTCCAATAGTAATGCTTCATAACTTCTGGTTTTTAAATTTATTTACTTCCCTTTTTTGGATTGCTGTAGTTTTCTTCCTCATACTTTTTTTTTTTTTCTTTTTTTTTCCTTTTTCCCCCTCATTTTGTGTCTTGGTGAAATGTTCTTTTCTGCAAGAGAAATGAAGGCAGAATGCAGTTTTCCTGTTTCCATTACCATGTATTTTAGAATCACATCTTTGAACAATCCCTCCTGAAGACCTGTTGGCTGGTTTCTGGTTTTGACTCCTTTTTTGCAAAAATTGTAACCTGTTGGACCTTAATTATAATGACTCCAAGACTCTCCAGCTGCCTTGGATTTTACTGTTTCCTCTTGCTATATTTCTTCCACTACTCCACCTCTTTGCCTCCAACTCTTCTGCTCTTCTTCTGATGAACTGAATTAAAACTTTCACTAGCAGAAATTATGGTGTGCAGCTGTGCACACCATTTGCTGATCCCAGATTCTTTCCCTCTGTTTATGCTTTCCACACAGATTGTTGCTGCCACTGGAAAAACAAATTAAATAAAACTGGCACCCAGCTTACTGGTGAGACTAGCAGTAAACAAGCTGGGGAATGTTGGAGCTGCGTGATAGCCTTAAGAAAATGAAATTAAATAAAAAGTCCAGCTGCAATGAGCCGTTTAGCACAAATGCCTAGAAAGTATCATGAAGGTGAGGCATCCCCTAGGAGGGTGACGGCAGGTTGATTTTTATTGAGCCTAATAAGCTTTGGTGTCTTTCTCCAGGTTAGGGAGCTAACAGGTTGACTAGGAGGCCCTGGGAAGGATAACTTGCTCTTTCTAAAAGGCCAGGATTTATTTCCATTCTCTTATTCTCAGCAAACCATTTTGCTTGCTTATTAGTTAATGAGTATGGAGAATAAGGGGAAACATTCCCTACTCGGTGTTAAGATACACATATGGGTCTGCTGAGATATTTCAAGTCTGGAACCTAACTGGCAAAATGTTGGGTATCTTCCAATTCGTGTCGCCAGCTGCATGTGAATATGCATCCCTGAAATGCTAGCATTTGGCAGCCGTCAAGATCTGCAAATATTAAAGTATTCGTTCTTGGATCTACCTATATGTTTATAACTCGCCTCCCCCAACTGTGTGTGAGAGTCCAAAACCAAAGAATCCCCAAATACCCTTTATATGCTCTCTGGCTCTCACTCCCACACACACTCGTACGTGCATGTGCATGTATGCATAGTTATTAGTCAAAAATACAGGCAGACAAACACAAAAACCGAGGCAGAAAGGAAAGCTGCTTGTGAAGGGACATCATTTGCAAGAGGCAGCATTTACAGCTTCATTTTCGTTCTTTTATTCGAGAGCAGATATTTCACTTTTCTTCTGCTTTTACAAAGTACTCTCTGCTGAATACGAAGTTACCAGAAACTTGTGGAGGGCAACAGGGTGGCTTAAGGGCACAGCAGAAATTGAACCGAGAGAGCAACTATGGGGTGGAAAGGAAGCTGCAAGCTAAAGAGGGGGCCTCTAAAGGGCAGAAAAAAAAAAAAAAGCAAAAAAAAAAAAAAGCTTGTGTAGCTTTTCGGATTCTTATTCCAAATGAACTTGCAAACCTCTTCTCCTGTGGGTCTGGCCAAGTGTTTTCAGCCATTGCAAGTGATGATTGCTGCGCATACCTCTGTCGCAGAGGCAGCAGGCATCGCTGGAGAAACGTGGGATTTAACAGCTGGCGGGGGGGAAGGGTGGAAAAAGCAGAAAATGACCCCCTGCATTTGAAAGGCGTGATGTTTCTTGCCTTGTCCCCCTCGCCCCCACCACACTTCCTTCCCTCCCTCCTACACAAGGCATTAATAAAGCGAATAAGGATTTCAAGCTATGCAGTTCTTGGAAATAGGTCGGAGAGTCGGCGGCGCTGTAAGCGATGTGTGATTCTCCTTTTAGGAACGAGTCCCATGTGCTGTGTACAGGGCTGGGGCGCAAAAGCCTTGCTGCCAGCCAGGGCAGAGGCGAAGCATCTGCAGCCTTTGGTTAAAGTTCCCTCGGTGCTGGGAAAAAAAAAAAAAAAAAAAAAAAAATCTGTTTTTCTGAAAAAAAAAGTATTTCTGAAAGCAAAATGGTATTATATATATATGTGAGATATAACGTAACTTTGTTTTTTACAAAAGCTCCTATTCAGCGCGGCTGGGAGGCTCTGAGCAGGGCAGGACACTTCACAGTCAGATTGAAGACGGTAAACACATACGGGAGATAAAAGTTTGAGATTCTTTGGAGGGAAACCTGGTCAGAATTCAAGCTTTTGATGTGGACACGAGCCTCGTCTCCTGCCTTGCTTCTGCAGCCAGTGCCTCCAAGTTCCAGTAAATTCAGACTGGAGATGCAGTCTCTTCTCTCGCCCTTCCAGCCCCCGCCACCACCTCAAACGGGTGGCTGGTGCATTGGAGGTCCTGCTTTCATCTGACTCACTCTCCTTTTCTGTCACAGTGACCTCCAGTGGTTCTCTTCATTTATGTCCTGCGTTCTGTGCCCTTCTAAAAAAAAATTGGACTAATTTTCTTTCTCTCTCTTTTTTTTTTTTTTTTTTTTTTTTTTAAACATCCCCAAAGCAAAATCTGTTGAAGGGAAGAAATCAGAACGCATCAGTTTTTTAATCAGATTATTATATCGTTGCTTGTGTGGGCACTGGATTCCTCCTCGCTGAACGTGCAGGAAAGGCATGCATCTGTGAGACTGGTAAAATAATTAGCTGGTGAAACAGGACCATTATTTGTGACTATTAAATGAATGAGTAAAACTGTTCTGAGATCTGCCAAAATGTTCACATAGAGAAATCAGACTGCTCAAGGGGAGGGAGGGAGGGAGAAGCTTGGAAAAACTGATTTGCTCAAGTTTGAAGCAGGTCAGGGAAGACTGGGGGAGGGGAAGGGACTAACTTCATCTCTGAGGTGGTCCCACTTTCAAGAACTTTGTGAGCCCTCTTTCTGGAAGTGGTTCTCTTTATACATTCAGACTTGGCTGGCAGCGGTCACCTTGCTTGGCCTTCCCTTATTTAAAGAAACAGCTGCGTATGTCAGTGTTTTTGTTGCTGTTACTTTGTACCTTGTGCCAGAGGCTCTGAAGCTATAAGCCTGCTCACCTTATATGTACAGCATATAAATCTGTACTGTGAGAGGGTTGATGGGACAGTCCTGCAGGATGGAAATGAAAGGGAAGGGCATCAGAGGCTAGGACTGAGACATCTTTGTACGTAAAGAAGAGACGGTTCGTTATAAACTGGAAGAGGAATTGTGTTGAACACTTAAATACTGTCAAACTCCGAGGGGCCCCTTGGGAATACATTTTGATGCAAGCAAAAGTGCCAGTGAAGTCAATGGAAGGTTTGCCTGATTAAGGGCAGTTGAATATAATCCTAGAGCATCCCTCCCCTGCCTACCCAAGCCCAACAAAAAAAGCAGACTTCTGGGTATTAAAGAAAATGACCATGAATGACTTTGTAGTCTGCTGTTGAAAATAGCATCAGAGGAAAATTACACCAGAATTTTGTTTCTTAGAAGCGCTCACTTTTGTTCTGAGATAGCCAAGCACCTCATCTGCTGTGAGATCTTCCTTGTTCTTGCTAGCCCTGCCCAGTGGCAGAAGGGAAAATACTGGTGAAATGCAGGATGAGTCCCAAGAATCCAGTGTGAGATCAACCTCTGGTTTGTGTGCTAGCTACTGAAATATTTTTTTTCCCAGCTGGATGAAGAGCCTGCCCTCAGACGAGCCGAGCCCGCCTGTGCACATGAGGCAGATGACGAGCAGGTGAGTGCAGCCTGCAGCAGAAAGCTCTGCGGGGTGTTTATAGTGCACCCAGACAAGTGTTCCTCTCACAATACCTCACAGACATTGTATAAACCGCTGGAGATTGTTTCGTATAATCCTAGCTAGGATCTGACAAATAAGACCACATCGTGGACTGCTCTTTCCCAGCTTCAGGCGACTTGCCATTGGGCTTTCTTTCCTCTTAATGTGCTAAAATCACCTAGGATGAGCCGCACATTTTCCTGAGGTCTTTTTTTCAGAGAATTTTAATTGGATCCTTGTGTTTGTTTTTCATTATGCATGCACATGTTCTCACTACAATACTGTTTAAATAATAACATGCACAGCAAATTGTTTGTGTAAGTGTGTTCTAAATTTACTGGTGATTTTGGACTGTGAGACTAACTCTTGTTATGTCTGTCTCTGTTGGTCTCTGGCTGCTGTCTTTTTTGGTAAGTGTAACTATTAATGGTCCCAGCGGGTTGATCTTCGTCTGATAAAAGCATCTCTTAAATGGATTAAATATAAATGACTGATCATCTGTCGTTAGAGCTGCTCTTAACTCCAAGTATTTAGCCCATGTCATCTTACCGTTATCTGAATAACTTGAATACAGTCGTAGTGATTGGGATATATTTATTTAAAGTTTTCGTTCTCCTGCCAATAGTGAGCCTCTGAAACTGAGCAAAACTGAGAGCTCTGGATCTGCTTAGCCCTATGGAGTCCTGATGTGAGACTAAGTGTAATGTAAAAAAAAAAAAAAAAAAAAAATCAGTGGATGTCAGCTGCATTTCATTAACGTAGATAGCATTTTCTGTATCTTATTTCATGATCTGGTGTTTCAAATATAAACAAACCTACTCTGTCCTGTAAGGAACTTCCTGTAGCCATTGCACAACAGCTAGGCTACTTGAGAAGAGGCCTTTTACAGAACAGCCTCTCTGTATCTTTCACACTTAAAATATCCCAGAGTTTTTTCAAGATTTTATCCTGGTCTCAATTCCTCACAGCATATCATTAGGAACTGACTGTCAACCAAGCAACTATCAGTAGTGCTGCCCGGTTGTACTCGAGAGATGAGCCTTTGGATCTTCCCAGCCACTGGTGGTGGCTCTGCCTCTGTTCTTCAGCTTTGCAGAGTCTGTGCTTTGGCTCAGTTTTGCGACTGGTAGATTCTATATCCAACAAACACATAGAACCTCTCTGTGATCAGTCCTTGCAGTACTGAGCACTAGCGTATGTCAACAACCCATCTGTGTCAAAGAAATCAGGAGACCGTGGAATCCCTGCATATTTATTAATTGTAAGCAATCCTGTGGGATTCATATTGGTGTGTTAGACTCAAACTGTTTGAGTCTGTAAAGCAAGCCTGTCAACCCAAGGTACATTTAAGCTAACTTCTCAGTACAGTTAGTGAGTTACAAGGAGACTTACCCTTCATCTCTTGTGATTTCATACATGTCAGTGGAATGGCATCACGACACAATGAGAAGACTCATCATTATCCCCACAAGCATGATAAGCCCATTTTGTCTTATGAAGAATATATTAAGTCTATGTGCTTTCCTGGTAAATCTCTCTTGGTTATTACTGGAGCGGGAACTGGAGCAGTGCAAAAGGTAGAAAGGAAAAGAATCTATTTACAGACACTTCTTGCCTGCTGGCGTTGAAAACTGTAGACATTTTAAGTGGGTACAGCAAAGTACTAAATCTTCCATGTCTTGTCTCAGAATTGCAAAAGCAGACTGACCTAAAAGTCTGAGGGAGGGATTGGTTACTAATACCCCTGGTTCTCATGCTGATGGGTCACCGCTCCTATGAGCCCCAGCCCAGATAAGAGGAGCCGTGGGGCAGTTCACATTTCATCCTGAGGGCTGATCTAGTTGCAGGACTGAATCACGGACAAAGTGGCAAACAGCCACTTTATCTTCTTATTGGGAAAGGAATTGGTCTTATTTGGACCAGAGTTTAGCTGCGCTCAGTGATTTCCTCTGATGTGTTTACGTGTTTCCGTGTCCCTTCAGCTACTAGAGGGTGAAAGAGGGGCAAGAATAAGTTTCTGAATACAGGTAAAGTGACTAGGAGTGTGAAAACTTGAGATGTTTCAGAGAAGAACTCCTTCGCTCCTCCAGTGTAGTGACAAAATGGAAAATTTGGATACGTCCTGGAAAACTCAGTTTACAAGGTGGGATACTTTTTTCCTTTTGTCGTGCCTTACTTTTCTGTTTGAGTGATCCAGATCTCATAAAATGTCGTTCTAATGGCATTAATCCACACAAATCCCTCCTACCTCTAACATGCTTGTACATGCACAGCCACAGCAAGAAAGGCCATTCCAATGTCTTGCTGCTAATGAAGGATTTTCGTTAGTGCATATGGAGAGCTAACCTTTGTAGTTCCCCCGGGAAGAAAAATCTCTTCAAATTTTCTGAGGTTTTCCCTAAGGGAAGCTTGTCCACAGTATGTAGTGTGGTCTTAAACATTCTTTCTAAAGTCCAGACGTGTAGTCTAGTGTAGCAGTGAACCCAGTAAGGTGCAGAGGATGCTCACTTGCATCGTCAGAGAACGGGATTCAGCTGTTAGAAGAGGACAGTCCATGGCATACGCATTGCAATCCGCTCTGTCGGATCACTAACTCATTCAGAAGGAGAGGCATGGAGAGGGTTAGATCATAGATATTTTCCACAGTAAATTAGTTAACGTTAACAGTAGGAAAAAATTATTTGTGAGGAGAACAGTCCAGGAAACCAATTAAAAGAGGACTCTAGGGGGTATATTTTCAAAGGATTGTGTGGGAAGTTGTGCACATAACTTCCACTGAAGTCAATGTCTAGAGAGGCATTGTGGTGGACGGGTGATGAGAAACTGTCTTTAAGCATGGTCACCTTTACCTGGGTGAATATCGCAACCTGTGGCTTACTATCTGATGACTGTATTCATAGCTTGAGTGAAAGAACTGGGATAACCAACTACGGAGAAAAAAAAAAAACAAAACACAACAGAACTTGGGGAGAGAGGGCAGGCTCTACAATGGTTTGCCTTCCTGCACTAGGCTTTCAGTAGAGCTCAGAACATTTTAGAGAAGTGGGCAAGTCTGACCCCATTTTGAATAATGACTGGGATAAAGAAGTAAAATGACCTCTCCATGGAGTCCCAGTGGTTAAAATTGGGAGCAAATGCACGTGCCTCTTTCCCTGCTTTGTTCTTGCAGTCCTTAGAAGAAACTGGTGTCTCAGGAGAGCACAAAATTTATACTCTTTAATGAGTTTGTTGCTCACATGACCTGCCTCCTCACGCTGATGGTTTCCATCTTATTAAGGGAGGTCTTGTGGTGTGGTGCTTAAAAGGTAATTTGTGCTTCTTCTACTTGTATCTATTTTGTAATTATATAAAGATCTTCAGACTCCAGAGAAACTATTCCAGCACCTTTTCTCTGCAGTAAATTGTGACCAAATAACAAAATGTTTTAAACTCTCAAAGACTGTAACTAAATACAGGCAGCATTCCCCTACTTTCTGAATTACTGCAAGGGAGCCAAATTCTCTGTGGTGGCTCAGGAGATCAAGGGCACTTACTCATAAGTGAACACGCATGCTTACTACACTGTAGGTGCATTGTAACGGGAGTAGGGCTGTCCACATGTTGAGATGGTGAATGCCTAAAACTAAGCCAAATAGTCCCTGTGCCTGAAATCCCTTCCTTGAAAGCATAGAGTCATTTCATAGTATAGGCGTAAAGTATATTGGCTTTTTTGTGTGTCTTGAACGCCAAATGAATGTCTGTATTTACAAAGGACCACGAAACAAACTCTGTGAGTGGAACTCCACTGTTAGGGAGCTACCACTGCCAAGAGCACAGAGCCTAACAAGGTCTGTTATTGAGGTCCAGCACAGGGTAGCTGTTGTGAAGAGCTGTCATCGTTTGATGTCTCTTAACAGCTTTTAAGTTCTGTAGTAAACATGGTGACTACTTTAAAACCAGAGCAGCAGTGGGGTGCCAAATGTAGGTTCCCCTTGGAGATCTTGGGGAGTAAAAACATTTCTGACTGTTAGCTGGATCTGAGAGGCAGGACAGCTGTTCAGTGCACTTCTGAGTTAGCCCACCATCTCCTACCATGACACCCCGGCTTCATTTCTTTGTAATTTTGACTCATGTTTGATCTCTCGTGCTGAAAACGTAAAGTGTGTTTTAGAAAGTTTCCCTGAAAATAGTCGTACCGCTTTTAAACGCAAAACAAAGAAAGCCCGTTGTATTATCCACGATAAAAAAACATTCTGGAGTTTCTTCTGAGAAGCCCTAGGACCTCTGTGGCTCAGCTGGAAAAATGGAAATTTGGAAGCGCATCCTCTGCATTGGGAATGCTCTTTTATCACCTTGAAGTACCTGTGGCCATGTTGTAGCCCTCCGAAAAAAACACATTAATTTAATGAAAGCTCCTTTATCAGCAAAAGCCTTCATCACTGATCATGGTCCAACTCCTGTGCGTGACTGGACTTCGAGTATACATCCCTTACCAAGCGACCAAAGGTACCCCACCTCCCTCCAGCTCCCGTGTTCCCCCAGAGTTCACACCCTGCTGTCTGAGCAGGCTCGTGCTCAGAGGCTATGAGGGCAAAGACAGACCTTCCCTCAATGCCTGCTCAGCCAGGAGATTGGGAAAGGGCACTGGGATGGGGCGACACAAAGCAACAGTCAGGAGGAAGCCTCCCTGCTTTGTTCTGGTTGGTTTTACTGTTGGCTGGTGGGTAAAGAGCAGGAGGAAGCGGGTGTGGGTGCTGAGGGGAGAGAATAACCCTCCAGGAGAAAATCTGAGTTGAAGAGCTTGGAGAAACACAAAATCAGTGACTATGAGCCAGGATGTGGAGGAAGGACTTGCTGAGCCAGAAAGCTGACGTGGGTGAGAGGAGGTCTGGGATTAGCTGGGCAAAGAGGAGGGAAGATGGAGTGTTGCTGAGGATGGTGGGGACCAGGAGAAGCAGAGCTGAAAGGACTTGGGGTGTGGAGGGGGAAGGAGGAGTGAATAGATGGATGGTGACAGAACTGGTGGGAGCAGGAACGGTGAGCCAAGGAGAGCGCAGGGCAGCTGATGTCATATGGAAAGACAGGAGTTGGATTTTGGTTTCAGAGGAGGAGAAGTAATGAGGCATGGATGGGGGAGAAGAGGTGGGAGGAGAGAGAAGGAAGAGAAAATAAGTAGCAGAAGTAAGAACTGTAACATCTAACTGTGTAAGCCTGGCTCTGACTGTAACGTGGGAGCAAAGAGACCCAATGAAAGTTGAGTGAGCAACCTGCCTTCTGGTACTCCCAAATTCTTGGGAGTGACTCCTTACCCATAAAGCTGCCCATTTTAGGCACGTTCAGGTGCACACACGCGCCATGTAGAACGTCAGTGAATACAAATTACATGAACATCAATTACATGAGTATAGACTGCAGTCTTCCAAGAGGTCATACAAAGCGAAGGTTGAAGCTCCAGCACCATTTTTTTTCTCCTCTTACATTTGATGTCATGTATATCAGAGAATATCAGGATAAGTCCTGTTTACTGCAGGGTCTTTGAAACGAGTTGAATCATTTGGGATGAACTGTCTGAGAAACTGGAATCTCTGGAAGATTTTAGCCCCCACAGTTAGGGAGGCAAAGCTGCTGTAGTTTGTCTCAGAAATAAGGGTCTTGAGGATTTATTTTCCTCAAAAAAAAAAAAAAAAAAGATTTCATTCAGCTTTTCAGAGTTAAATCCAACAGTCTGCATCAGTGACTTTCAAACCATAATCTGTGAACCACAGGATCCATGGACAGACTTTTATACAGCTTGTGCAAAGGTCTTTAAGAAAAATGGGGCTTTTGTTTAAATTTGCTACAATCTCAAATTTTACGTATAGAAACTAGAAAAAAAATTACAAGTCCTTAAAGGACAGTGGAAAGATATGGGGAAGACTGAAGGCACTTCAAAATCAGGGCTTCTCTTATGAAGTAGCCAGTTCTATGGAGCCAAGGTTTAGTGTTTGAGTGTACGGTTTTGTTTTACTCTCCTTGGGCCCCATGTCTGCCAAGGATCATCCTTTCTGACGAAGATAAATTGCCTCTGCCCACCGTAGCTTTAGTTTTTAGTTCCAGCTGGGATTTGCTGGTAACGCTGAGATACAAAATCATCTGAATGTATTGCAGTTAACTTCAGTTGTATAAATCCCAGCATTAGCTGGATACTATAAATAGGCAGGATGTGCAAAGAGGCCAAGTTGAAAATGTGTAGGAACCGTGCCTTTTTCTTTAATGCAGCCCTGAAGTTGTGCTATGTTTCATCATGTATAATATTTTTCATCTGAAAAGGAAACGATGTGCATGTGCTTTGTGGCTGTAGTAATTAACTGGACATAATGAAGCGCTGGATTTCACACTTTGGAGAAGAGGATGGAGGAGGATGGGTAAGTTTTTCTCAAGTCTTCTTGCTTTTAGTGCTTTCTTGGAGGTAGTTTTCGACAAGATTGGGTAGAGAGCAGGAATACATCTGGTTTATATTATATGATGGCTGTACTTTGGCAATGGAAAAAGATGGCACTTAAAAAAAAAAAAAAAAGAAGAATAAAAAAAGAAAAGCTTGGCAGCTACAGAATGGAGCAACAATTACAAGAACTATCTTAAAATTCCCAGGATTTGCAATTTATTTTTCCATGCTTGCATTTTTCTGATGTTGCTGATGTTAAAGGAGTGAGACGGAGGCAATTCAGTAGGATTTTACAAAGTACAGCTATCTCTGTGAAACAATCTCCTTTATTCAGGTTGCCCCCACAGCAGCTGCTGCGATTAACATGTGGGTGGTAGCGAAAGGGATAGGAAGCAGGACTCGTATGTTCACTTTAAAAAAAGTGATACATCATAATTTTTTTCCTGCTGTTTTCTTCAGCCGGTGACCATGAAGTAATGAAGGTGGTCTCCCGCTTAACTGCAATTATCTATGGGTATAAGACAGAAGTAAAATTAATGCAGATGTTTTTCGGAAACAGAGCCATGTGAGGCGTCCTTGTAGTGGGGGAGAGGAAAAATTATTCAATTCAACAGTACCTAGTGATGTGTCACCTACTGCAGTTTTCATTTTTTTCTTTCCTTCATATGTTCACCCAGGAAACATTTTTTTTGCCCTGACTCACATCAACATAAGAAGGTCGCAGAGCACAAAGCGCTGAGATTCTCCTCATCTTTGCATCTTTGAGAAGAGTTGGTGGGAGCCGAGTGAGCATCTATTTTTGAACAAGGCTATGGGGTGTGACATGTGAGCACCTTCCAAGAGTGTAGTAAGTGATGCAACCCCTGGGGCTGCTTTTCACATCCTCTCATTCAGAGGGTGTAATGCTTCAGCTTTTGCAGGGCTGGGGGCTGGAAAGGTTGGGAATCGTGTTTTCCCTGCAGCGGGGTCTGAGCTCTATGACAGTACCCCCAGGTTGTTCAGCAACTTAGCTGACTTAAAATAGACCACTGGAATAAAATATGGTCTGAGTGATTTTTAAGTAAAAGCTAATGTGAAAATGTGGGAGTTTGAACCAATGTAAACACATTAAATTTAAAATGATTTTCAAATGTAGTAAAGAAAAAAATAGTATTCCTGCCCTTGAAATTCCTAAAGGACACATTTTTCCCTCTGAGTCATGGTTGAATTAGATTATATTTTATTAGACATTCTTTACAAATTTTAAAATACTGCTATTATACATGCACAAAGGAAAATCAGTTTGAACAATGGTATGTAGGCATTCATTGAAGTCAACCACAAAACAGGAACATTTTATGTCAGTTATCAATGTACTCGATATGTATATCTAAAGTGCATTATGTTACAAAAAAATATAGAAAGTCAGCAGCACCAAGATACGTTCACAAAATAAATACACCAGTCAACAAAATAAATTATGGTAAATGTGACAATAATAATTGTCTTAGCCTTAGCCAAAAAAAAAAAAAAAAAAAAGAGAAAATTCACAATAACCAAATGTGCAGTTTCAGAGAGCAATGGGGGAAAAAGGTTTTATTCTGAGCATTTACAATATTTACAGGTAATAAATATTTTAATACTTCCCATACGTTCACTATTACAGAATACTGCAATACGTCTTCCAAAAATCTCTTGCTGAAAATGTCAGCGCCTCCTGCAGAGAAAAAAAAAAAAAAAAAAGGACAGGAAAAATAGAAAAATTTAATTTTTCACGTCAAATACATGGATATAAAATTAAAAGCAAGAGTGCCACAGACTATAATGGGTATACCTTGCTATGAACATCTGCAATAATAAGACCTGTTTAACAATTGTACCATTTTAGACATCTTTTCAAGACCTCTGTGATATTTTCTTCAGTGCATCTCATCTGGTGGTATGAAGACCTGCGGTTTGTCATGACACTGAGGCCGACTATTCCGATATATTGTACATTCAGAGAAATGGGAAAGGGGTTTGGTTTTCTTTAGAGCCTCGTGCAAGAAGATTCCCGAGCGCTACAGGTAGAAAAATTGTATCAACCTATAATAAATATGCCAAGTGCTAAAAATTTTAAAAATACAGTTGGAGAAATGAGAAAAATTGTTTTGAATAGCAGAAACAGAAGGTCCTTATTGGATGCTGTGGCGATCATGGCCTTGCTGTGTTAACTGCTTGGGTGGGATGCCAGGCTTCTGGTTAGAGCAGTCCCATGGGGTTTATTTGCTTTGTCTTTCCCACCGACAGGCCACCTGTTCATCTTAGAGATATTTATTTCCGTGGTGTCACGTACACGAGTATGTGCAGTAACGGCTGCTCAGGTCTTGAGGTGAACAGACCCTTGATAACGTGTGTCTTTAAGTGCTTGAATGAATGAAAAGACTAGAAACCTGAAACTTCCCCTCTGGGAGCCAAAGAGCTTGGTCCTGATAGAAAACGAGCGTCTTGTAGTGTTAAGCTCTGACTCCTGTTGCATTCAGTCTGAGCTGAAAGAGTCAGCTGTGTACAGATTTGGGAGTTTTCTACGGGATGCTGGCAGATTGGTGTGAGTTCTCTCCTCCTCCCTTCCATACGAGCATGAGAACAAAAGCAGCGGCTGCTCCTACCCTGTCAGTATTTTCCTTATGCCACAACATTATTTTAAGTTACTTCTTAGCGGTGCTGCAGGAAATGCTGAAGGGTTGGGTTGGGCTTTTTTCCCTTCTGTCCCTGTCAACGGCACATTTCTGTAATGCATGTTGGTTCCCTGGGAAACAGCTATAGGGTGGAATGTGTAGCTACGGGATGGAGCAGGATTCTCTCCTGCTGGACTGTGGGTAGTGTTCCACATGGCAGACGTGTGTGGGTGTGAGACACACACACACAAAAAAAAGCAAATCTTTGAGCATTTGAGAGGGGGTTTTAATGTGCACATTGAAAGTGAGACTACGTTTAACATTAGGGAGTTTACTCATTTGAAAGGTTCCTTAGGAAATTAGGTAATAACAGCTTAATCGAATTGGAATGGGAATATAGTTGGAATGTCCATGTGTTTTAAGTGCCTGGAATGGAAACGCTAGCATGAGGCTCCTTAATAATTAACTAGTAATACTTGGGTGTGTTCAGGCTATAACACAGTCTGTATAATAATGATGCACAACTCATACAACATGACTGTCTATGTGTATCTGCCCTACACAGGCCTATATTTAAGAGGGTGACAGTTTTAATGTCTTGGATTTTAGGTTTTGTTTCAGAGTTTAAGCTAAGCCACATCTTGACAATGGGCTCTGTGCTAATGACTACTTGCAAGCTGCTTTCTGTGATTTGGTCCCAGATTTTGCAAGACTGGCTTCTTTTATGAGATACTTCCTGTAGTAAGTCAAAAGATCTAGGGAGCACATTATTTTTGGTCTTCTTTCTGACCTAAACCCAAAATTTTGGGATCAAGGTTGGGCAAAGGGAACTGCTACAAGAATTTTAATTCAGTGTGCTGAGCAGAAAAGCACAAAGATACAGCGAAAAGCATGAATGAAGCTTATCTTTGCAGTTCCTTGACATTTACCCTGCTGCATTATGCATGTCCACTTCTTCACTGTAATGATGCTTCTCAAAAGCTGCAGCTGGCCTTAGGGGTGCTACAAAAGCAGCTTCTCCTGGTGAAGCAAGAAATCCTGCCTGCACACGCCTTCCTTGCCCTCCACCAGCACATAGAGTAGAAGTTCCTGACCCAGCTCAGTCCATCTGAGGAATCAGCCTCACTCAGATGTGCCCATCCCTCCATCTAAAATGTGCTCGTCCACCGTGTGCCAGCAACCACATAGACAACTGCCTTGAACCTGGCTTCCCCTCTCTAAAGTACGTGTCAGGGAGTTGGGACTTGCTTTCATTTAACTTTTAGAAATTACATCTTTTGCCAGCCTACTCGGATAACTACAAGCTTGTACACTAGTAGTTTCTTAAGAGCTGAACCAGAATATTATGCTCTAAACTTGTGAAGGAGGAATTTCGTTTTCCTGTTTCATGGCTGCTTTTTGTTAAATCATCTTCAATTAAGTATTTAGAATATAGGTCCTCTTTAGGAATCTGTTTCTTGCCCTGGAGAAATACTGCATCTTGGGAAACAATATCAGTAAGGTAAAGCTGGACTGCCTTCAGCAGCCTGGACTCCACAGCAATGCTGACTGCCTTCAGCCATCCAACCGTACTTGAAACAGAAAGACCTAACTAGGAAAATCAACAGGATTGTACCTGTAATTTCTTTCACATATCCCATTGGATATACAACCAAAGACAGAGTAGTAAGAAAAAGAAATGAGTTGAAATGCCCTAGGAAGTTTTTTCCCTACATTCAAGATTTCTGCGTGCCGAAAACAGTGTTATTTATTGGCCACCACAGTTCCTTAAGAGCTGTTGAAACATTAGGTGTCTCCTGACCAGAGTCCCAGAGTGTGCTTTCCCTAAGTTTGTCCTAAGACAAACCAGCCTCTCTTACTTCACTACTAACTGCTACAGCCGTGCTAACTGGTTTGTGGTCCAGGACACTGAATGCCGAGCCCCGGGTGCTGGTAACTCATGTAGAGGAAGATGTAAACTCATGTAGAACTTCAGTAGAAGTTGAGGTGATGGAGCACGTTGCAAACTGTGGCCTGTAAAGCTTAACCCAAGACTGGATTTTAGTAAAACCCTCAGTGGTGTCTCTTTCTAAGGGATTTACTGTGAGCAAGTGACACTGCTCTTATGCCCCTGTTCTGTCAAAGTGACAGGAAAGGGTCGTTTTTGCTCTCGAGAATGCAAACATTTGAGGAGACCTGAGGAGTGAATTCCTTGCTTTTGTCTGCAAGTTTGCAGACTTCCACTCTGGCTGAGATGACTCCAAGAGGTTGAATCACTTGGGTTACCTAGGCTGAAGTCTCCAGCTCACCACTGCCCTGAAAAAACGCTTCATTGTCATACATGAGGGAAGCACGTCTCTCTCCAAAACCAATGCTCAACATTTTTCGGCAGCAACGTAATTGTTTCACGAGCTGGCAAAAAAGATGGAGCTGAATTAAAAAGTCCTAATGGCAGGGAAAATTTTATGGCGAAAGGCTGGTCTGCGTTGTTTGCAGATATTACTAAGAGAGAAATTTTCCGTGTTCTCCCCTAAGGTTAAACAGTAAAATGAAAAACTGTAAAGTAAGGGTAGGAAAGTTGCCAAAAAGGGGAGGCGTTGAGAGGGAGGAAAGAAAACTTCACCATTTTATAGATGCAGAGCCTTAAATAAAACTCGAAGCTTTCAATCTGCTGAGGCCCAAGTGTGGGACCAAGACCTGAGATGAGAGACACTACGGTTAAAACGGGAAAGGAAATTTTAACGGCTATGATGTGCTTTCATTTCGCAGAAATAACTTTACTTACTACTCGCTCGGCTTCAGGAAGCTCGTTGTGGTTGTAAGTGGTTTACTTGAATTGTTTGTCATGGGCAAGAAAGACTTTGTCACCAGTGGAAAGGGGAAAGGGTACTTACTTGCCTCCAGAAAGTACCTTGAGACTGTGCACTGCTTGGAAAGCTGTGGCCCAGTTTTGAGCATAAAGGTGTGCTATTACTCCAGGTTTGAGTGAGGCCTTGGCCTCTCACACCGAAGGGTAACAATTTCAGTAAATACATGGTATTCCCCCCAAAAGGATATAGCAGAATTACCTTAAAGTGTGATAATGTGTAGTAACAGAGTTGTCCAAGAGTGGGCTCTCGGTCACACCGCTTCCATACATGCCAGAATTTAGCCAAGCCGAGCGGGCTCGCCTCTTTTTCTTCTCTTGTTCCTTACGTTTTCCAGGCTTTGCTTTCTTTTTCTTCCCCGATACCTTCAGGGGCTGCTCCTTGTAGGTCTGTGATTTGTTTGTCTCCTGAGTTAGGTATCTGCCCTCATCTTCACTACCAAATCGGACAGGGTAGTTCTTCGTGTTGGTAGCAGGCTTAGGGTTAGGTGAAACCTCTGAAGTTGCACGGATTTCTGCAGTGTTGACACCTTCAATTAAATTTTGAAGGAATATTCTTCTTCGTAAGTCTTGGATTGACTTGCCCTTGTCATGCAATAGCTGGTGCTCTGATACAGCCCGTTTGCTGAAGAAAGAGAAGAGGGGAGGGGGGAAAAAAAACATTTAGGATTTGGTTATTGCCTAGTACTTGGCAGAACTCCTCTCTCCTCTGGCAGTGGTGGCCACAGTGACTGTGTACCAGCTCTCAGGCTTGGAGACATCCAGTTAAGTCAGACTGCTGGAGCAAGTCCTGCTTCTGAGAGTAGCTGCTCCCTACAGAGAAGGGAAAGACCTAAGTGGGTAATAATTCTCAGCTGACCGATCACACAGCACTGGACCTGGAGTTGGATTAGTCACTGCTCTGTTCTAGGAAAGCATTACAACTCTTAATATATCACACTTCAGGCAGTAAAAGCAGGATGACAGTTGTCAGAGATGGGAAAACTAAAGGGTCAGATAACGGAGCACTGCAGTCGAGCAAGAGAGGCAGTAACGAGTACTTGCACCGAGTCTGGAAGGAGTGTTTATACAACATCAGTCTAATCATTTCCTTCTGCTCAGTCGTGTACTTCAAAAACGTAAATAAGTGCATTTCACTTCTAAATTTAAATAAGTGTAATTATAGGAGCGTAATGGAAAAATGTTTGAATTTGGGTGCCTAAAACATAGGCACTTCGGGCCATAACGAGCTATCCAGAGAGGCAGCCTGAGCATCAGCAGAGATGAGCCTCAGCCACTCCCGTTGATTTTACTGCTTGGCTACTTGTGTCTAATTATGGTTTTAGAAGCCTTTCTAGTATTCCTTTGAGTGTGATCTCTTGGGGCCAAATTTCTCATCCGCTGCGCTCTCTGAGTTTTATGGTAGCCCTCTGTGCTGGATCTTCTGCAAGAGCATTCTGGTTCGTTTGAGTGGGTCTCTGCTACTTCTCCTGAGTTCGTGACCTTTTGCTTCACTAACCTCTGTCTTGTTTTCGAGGAACCGGGAGATGGTTAGCTCTCTGTCTTTTAGAGATATTGTACTGGCAAAGAAGGTATGAAACATCTGAGGAAAGAAGATACAAGTGGCACCTGGATAATAAACGACCGTGAGAAAATACATGCTTTTTCCTTGGTCTGGGGTAGACGCACAGCTGCACTGTGAACCACAGAAAGAGCACAAGCTGGGATTTTAGCTGTGTTCCCATGAATGCTATAATACAGTTTATCCTTCCAACTGCCCTACTTCAGTGTGCAGATTGGCTATGTAGCCTCTCATCTTGCATCAGGGTACCGCATGTGACTGGATTCTTACTGGCCAAAGAAAATGAATTCCCTGCCTTGCCTGTCGTATAATCATTTGGTCAGTTAGCTGGATAAGCAGTTGTTTCTGCATGTGGGTGAAATGGGAGAAAACACATAACTGTGAGTGAATATTCCTTCCTTCCAACCCATACCTAGTTACCCTGCTACATTACCACATGTCAAAATGCGGTGGACGAAGACAACATGCTGAATGACTGGGAGTGTTCTGCAACTGATCTTTCTCAGTCCCTTCAGCCAAATTCTTTAGATCTGCGATTAATCAACAGTGGAGCGATTTGAAATTGGCGACTTCAAGTAGCATTGGTTTAAGAGTATCCCCCTCAACGTTTGTCTTTGTAGAGCTGCGCTTTTTGAGTGTTGGGTTCAAGCGATGGATTCAAGTGATACTATGTCCCTATTAGTGTGAAATTCCAACAGCAGCTTTCCCTCATTCCACAATGACACGGAAAGATGACTGCTGTTTTGGCATGAAGTCATACAGCAGGGATGCTTGCTCAAAATCAGGCCTACATGTACTCAGGTTTGTGAGTATACACGTTTGACCAAGCTTTGTCTATGTTTTAAGCATCCCAAAATCAGGACAACTTCAGGCTTTAGGGCAAATATTTTATGCCCTTCCACTCGGTGTCCTTAAGCAAAAATGCAATGTGATAATACTGAGCTGAACCCACATTGTTCCTTCCTCTTCGGTGCAGCTGTGACCATTCACGCAAGCTCAAGATCTGCCCCGGGAGAATTGTTTTGACCAGTGCACTCTCTGAAGCTCTCCAATAGCCATTTCTAACAACCTTCTCATTAAGGTCCGTCTGATTTGCAAGTACGCTAATAAAACTAGTACCTTGGACTCCTCGGAGTGGCATCCTTCTGTGCTGCTTGTCGAGCTGTCCATTGTTGCTCACGTTACGTTCCTAGCCTCAGTGATCTATTTTCCCAGGATATTTGCATGGGAAATGCAGTTCTCGTTTCACTATTCTAGTTTATGAAAAGCACACAAAATCTCAGTGCTTTACTGAGTCTAAAACAGCATGCCTCATGCGATGAGCAAAGCTTTCCTACTGCCTCTTGTAAACTACCAAGGATAATTCCTTTTTATCACAGTCAACCTAAAGCTGCCTTAATCCTGTAATGTGTATTTGGTCAATTTACCCACTGTGACAAAATCTTGAATCTCTAAAGCCTGCTATTAAAGTACTCTTGACTGAAAAGCTATTGCATTTTACAGAGCTGAAACCTAAGGATTTGGTTCCAGCACACACAAGGCAGTCAAAGAGCATTACAAGGTCTACATGTCGAGTGAGTATGCATTTCCAAAATAATGCAGGGATTGACGTGCGAGGGGTCAGTGTGCCAAAGAGGGTGGGTTTCTGTTTAAATGCCTGTATGATATTTAGCATCGTCTGGCCCCAAATAACATTCTGCCATTCCAGATGATTGTATAACATTACGTAGTGTTACATTTCACATGACTTTTATTACTCAGCCAGACTTAAGGATTACATTTTGCCTACAAACTTCCTTTGTACGCTCTAGATCAAAAATCTCCTTAAAACAGAGAAGATGTGGTAGATAGATATCTCTTTGACCTTCTGCCTCAGTTATTCAAACAACTCCTATGTTTGTAAATCAGGGAAAAGCACTTGCCCAAGAAGGCTGATGTAAGAAGTGCTTCATAATGGAGATATCAACAATATCACCCACACACATGGAGTAGGAAGGCAATGGAAACTGGAATGATTGCATTCACATATTGGGTACGATATGTAAAAAAAAATATTAGGCTGTTAGGGTTAAGATGACCCACTAGAGGTCCCTTCCAGCCTTCTATAAAATGCACCTCTCATTCAAGGAAAAAGATTCTGTACCCAAACCAAGCACAGTAAATGCTGAGCTTCCAAGTAGTAGGTACTTCTGAGAGAAGGATGTTGATGGTTTGCATCTGACTGGAGTGTCCAGACTAATTCCTCTATCTGGTTCACTATGCACACACGAGACTTAATGCCTCATTATGGGGAAAACAATAGAAATCCATGACTTGTGACTATCCTGACTTCATGTGCTTCCAGATAAGCTGCTCTTTTCAGGCACATTCCTTCTTCATTTTTTCCCCTTAGATATCTAGAGTCACTGAGAGGCAACATTCTTCAAACAACAACTTTCTGTCTCAGACTTGCTCTTATTTAACCGCTATTATCCTTGACTATTCACACTGGGTCTGATCATAAGTTCAGCAAAATAACTGGAAAGGGTTCAGTCAGCTCTCTGTCTGGATTTTGCAAGACTGAGCGCCCTTGCCACTGGCTCCAAAGGGAGTGAAAACTGCTCAACCTATCTCAGGGTTAGGAAAAATATTTTGAACAGATCTGGGGACATGGTGCTGCAGTGTCTGGGCACGCTGATAAAAATATCTAATTTCACTTTGAGGCATTACTGGGCTTCTCAGAAGTTCTTCAGCAGCTAAAGCGTTTCTATAACAAATAATATGTCTGGCAATCTTTTCTTGGGACAATTTGCTATTGCTTTCCATGGGAGATTTGCCTCAGCAAAGTCTGTAGAACCAGGCCTATGTCATTTTGATTATTTCTGCATGGCTATAATAACGTGCTTCAGTATTTTCATCCGTTGCTGGTTTAAGACTTTGACTGAAAAAAAAACATCTCTAGGCTTAAGTGAGTTATTAACCATTAACTCTAGGAATGGTTTGTGGTGATATTAAAACAGGACACATGTTTGAGTGTGGTGTCTGTGTTTGTGCTGTACCCACAAACAAAACTACGTGAATGCCACTAACTGACAGCTGACTGGTTTCTCGTGTGTGTTTTACATGCCATAGCAAAGAGAGAGCTGAGAAATGGATTTGGGCTGTTTAGCTTCCACTTTTTTTTTTCTCCCTGCCCAGGACAGAATGGGGATGTTGGGAAGACCTCTAATCCTGACCTTTAAAAACGAGTGTTAGAACAACGCTAACTTCAAAAAGAGAGAATTTCTTAGCACATCTAATTTTTTTTTTTTTTTTAAAAAAAAACCCAAATTTGGCTTAGATCCAGTTCAGAGTTTCTGAGCCAAGAAAATAACAGCATTTGACTGTACTTCAATTATTTTCATTTTTTTAATTTCTGAAACTAAAGTTTGGTTCCTCTGTATCCAAAGAGAAGAAACTGATCTCAGATGAAAGAAATACCTCAGCAATAGTTTGAAGGAGTACAAACCAGTTAAGCATTAATGGACTGGGAAGAATACGCTGTAGCATTATCAGCAATAACATGTTCTACACAATTTGCTGTAGGAGATTTGTAATAGCTGTCTGCCTGCTGCCAAAGTTTAGGTGTGTCTGAAGTCACTTCACCTGGGGGATTTTTATTTTTTTGTTGTTGTTGCTTAAATGGCAGAGGAAGTGCTATTTGGAGATCTTGTCCTTATGTATGTAATAAAACATTTACAAGGAAAACCATCTGAAATTGTTTGCTGTGTCATGTTTCCCTATAAATTGTGATTGGATTTTCCAAGCCTCTTTCTCCAATCTGACTTCCTTTTGAATATAGTAACAATACAGCCCTCCACGGTGCGGCTGAGGTGTTTCTTCCTTAGAAAATCTGATGCAAGTCCAGTGAAAGCCAGTGAGTTAGATGTGTGAGACAGCTGCTCCTACATCAGCCCAGTGGCTTCTCTTCTGCACTTTGCGTGGGGGTATTAGTATAAACCATGCTGATTATTTTGGAAGGAGCAAAAAGGTCATTTCCTGAACAGACTCTCTTAAGTTACATTATCATTTATCAAAAAATATGCCTCTGCCTCCAAGTCAGATACTGGGCTCGCTTCGGATTTTTTTTTTTTTTTTTTTTGCTAAAGTGGCAGAAGTCCAAAGAAATCGTTCACTACTTCAGTTTCACGATGACCCTCGCTACTGCATGTTTCCCCTGCCCTTATCAATATTGGCTCCCTGCCAGTGCCGAAGAAGTGTATGTTATTTAGTGTAACGAACGGCAGTTTGACAAAACGGGATGCTCCCTGCTAGGACCCTCCCAGGGCGCGGAGAGGTGCGCGGGATCGGCCGGACAAGCACCGCTGCTCCCAAGGGAAGGAATGACCCTCGGCTTGGACATCTCCTTCCCAAAAGCTTGAGAAGGTCAAGCAGAGGCAAAGTGCCCTTTCCTTGCCCCTAACGCCTTCTGCCTATCTCACCTGGGGCAGGTAGCCCCGGGCCACTCCGGGAGCGCTACCGGCGCCCCCCAGGGCTGCTCCTGGTGGTCGGGGGTCCGGCCACCTCCCTCCCCATCACCCAAGCGAGGAGAAAAAAAAATCAACAAAAAAACCCAACAAACCCCCAAACCAACAAAACAAGAGAAACTTACGGTCTGCGGCTGATTCCCTCTACCGATCTCCCGTAAGAGGGCACGGAATAACTCAGCAGAAACACGGCGAAACTCCACTGCTGGAAGAGTTTAGTGAACATTGTATCCTCCGGGTCTTAAAACCTGCAAGGAAAGGGAGATCAGTCCCGAGGGACACATGCGCCAGCTCCGTCCTCAAGCGGTCCCCTCTTTCGGCTCTGCCAGCTCCGAGGCTGGGAAGGAAAAACAAACTTGCTGAGCTCTCGGCAGCGGCTCACTTCTTCCAAACTTCGCTCCGTCTCTCTCCCCTCCTTGCTGTCTGCCTCTCCCTCCCTCCCTCCTTCCCTCCCTCCCTCCCTCTCTCTCTGTCTCTGGCTGCCCGGAGGCGAGATCTCTCGCAGTATCACTTAAAAAAAAAAAAAAAAAAAAAAATCACCTCGCTCGTGTTTGAATCGGGCTAAAGAGCGCGGCCGTTTGTCTCCCCGAGCCCTGCTCAGCCCCAGCCCGCTAAGCCGCTGTCTCAGGGCTTTAGGTTAGTTTGCAGATAAGGAAAGATTCCCAAAACTCAGCTCAGCGACCCTCTTCTCTGTAAACACACGCTGGGGGGGGCTCACACACACACACACACACAGAGATTCAAGGGGCGGGGGGGGGGGAGGTAGTGGTGCATCTATACATCTGTCTTTAAGTATACCTCTGCAGGAGGAAAAAAAAAAAAAAAAAGTCAGGTTCACGTCCTCTGCTTTCGGAAAGTTGGGTCCCCAGCCGGGACAGGGCAAGGGAACTGAAGCTGCGCGGCTGGAGAGCCCGAGAGGTCTAAGCGAAGCGGGGGTCCCTGGGGGCGTGGGTCAGGGGCTGGGCAACATGCTTGGCCCCGCAGGTTGCCTTGGGCTGGAGCTTGCCCGCGTTCACACGCCCCGGAGGAGGCTCCGGGAGACCTGCGGCAGGACGGCGAGGGTTTTGCAAAGAGATGGCGCCCTCGGAACATGTGCGGAGGGAGAGGGAGCCCCGGCGGGGTACCCCCCAGCCATAAAAAAAGAGACTTAAAAAAAAAATCAGCTCGTCCCGGGATCGGAATCAAAAAGGAGCGAAGAAAGGGAAACACCCGACAGCACACGCACTCAGCAGACCCTGAGGACTCCGGCCAAGCTCTTCGCATCCTCTACAGCCAGGCTCAAATCTTCAACCCCCCCCTCCCCACCTCTCCCTTTCTGTGTTTACCCCCGGGTCAGCGCCTCCCCTGCCGCAGCACAGTGGAAAGGAGGATCCCCCCCCTCTCCTCCCCTCAGTGGGGGCACTTTTTAGATCAAGCCCCCAAAAGCCCAACCTGGGAGCGCTGCCGCCTTTCCTTTCACACACCTACCGTTGTTCGTCGCAGTTCGCCTATTAGCTGGAGGGTTGATTCCTTAATGATGTTAATTGTACGCTAGTAAAGGGGAGGGGGGGGGGGCGCTAAGGGGGAGGGCTGGGGGAAGGACTCGCAGTCTATGAACACAGGCGCTCCTGGCCAAAAAAGTAAATTAGTGGAAAGTTTTCTCCTCCTCTCCCTCTCTCGCCTTCCACTTCGCCCTCCGTCAATCTGGCCGGGGCGTTGCAAAGATCTGTGGCAGGTTGCGCTGCCGGGGGAGGCGAGCAGAGAGGGCAGCCCCCTGCGCCTCGACGGGGACACCCCCCCATCCCCCCCCCCCCCCCCCCCGAGGACCCCACTCCCCATTTTTTTTCTTTTTCCATCACAGGAAAACCCTTCTCTAAAAACTAAAGGTGACACACAATCCGCCCCTTCATCCAGCCTGCCTGCTCAAGAAACTGCCCCCGGCTCTTGGGAAGAAAAGTGCAGGGAGAAAGCCGGCGGGGGGGTGGGGGGGGTGGGGGGTGGGGGGAGTGTGCCCCTTGCTTCCACCCCCCCGTCGGCTTTTGGAAAGGGAACTACTTTGCAAGGCGCACGCTCCCCAGGAGGGCAGCAGCCAACACCTGGAGCAGCCGGCTCTGTCCCGGTCGCATCCCGGGAGCTCTCAGCCCTCCGCGGTCGCGGATCCTCCGCGGGGCTCAGCTCCGCGCCCCGCCGAAACCTCCTCGGAGAGACCTGCCGCTGTCCCCAGGTACGGAGGGGTCGGTGGTTTCTGCCCCTGACAGCCTGATTTACAGCAAACGCTTCCCCAACATCCCCCCCCCCCCCACACCCCCCCCCCCCACACCCCCCTCCCAAGCAGCAGCAAACCCCCGAGGTGTGCCGGCTGGTTGCTCCTTCTCATCCTCTCCCCACATTAAGGAAGGCTTTCTGGAGAAAGTTGAGGTGCAGAGCGAACCATTCCTCTACCTGCAGGTTATTTTACGATAAACGACACTTGCTGGCCACAATTTAAAAGCCCAGCTCCTTAGCCAGATCTCATACCACACAGGCAAATAAACCCGAAAACATAAGAGCTGAAATAGAAATCACGCTGCAGACATTAAATCGTTTATGCTGTAAATAAATTCCCTGAACACCTGGTAGGCTATAAATTAAAATGTATAGCTAATAGGCTTCTTTGATTTACACTGCCCTTTCGACTAATTAAAAATAATTGTGAGATCCCCTGAAAGCAGCCCCCACACACTCATAGGTCTGTTGCTCATGTTAAAGGTAAGACGTCCATCAAATATTTTTAGAATTTCCTTTCCCCCAGAAATAAATAAATAAATGAATAAAAAAACCACAACACCAAAAAAACACCCCAACCCTTACAGACTCAGGAAAAATAAATAGCCTTTATAAACTTGGAATACTGAAGTTTCTTCACCATGTATTACTTCACCTTTTCCTTGAGTTACAGCCCTCTGTGCCTCTCAGAGATCACCCTGGCCAACAGTGGTGGATCTTCTCAGCAATTGCTTCCAAAACTATGTTCTATCCTTAAGAAAAAAAAAAAAAAAAAAAAAAAAAAAAGTGAAATAAATCGAAAAAAAAAAAAGCAACACTTTTCAAAAGAAATCCAGCCCTACAGTTTTTATTCTGCCTGCAACAGATTAGTGCTAAATAAAGGGTGCGAAAAGCAGGTGCTTTTCTCCCTTGCTGCTCTTTTTATTATGAGAAACAGAAGCTTGTCCTAATATATATAGTGAGGTAGACCCTTCTCTATTGCTTTTATTGAAAAGACCAAACTTGTGACATCACTAACTACCTTCCTATGGCTGAGTTGGCCACATCTCTGCCTCAGTGGGCTTGGAAAAAAAAAAAAAAAAAAAAGAGAAGGAAGAAAAAAAAAAAAATGCAACCCAACTATGGCTTTGCTAATATGGCAGGAACTGAGCAGTGCCAAACCCGTTTAGGAGACTTACTATCATACCATGATACCATGCCCCCCCTCCCCGTCTCCACCCCACCCCCCACACCCCCCCCCCCCGAAGACTGTCATCTGCAACAACCGGCGCAGCGCTTTTTCGCTTTTTCTCCTGCCACCTACACAAATGCTTAACCCGTGAGCAAAGCTCTCCTGGTACCTAGCCTCACCGCAAGCCTGAGCCCTCCTCCGTGGCAGGACGGGGTGAAAAATCCCCTCTACTAGGGTTTAAACACCCCCCACCCCCCCTCCTTCCACGCAGGATGGAGCGGGAGGGACCAGCCGCCACCTGCAGCATCTCACCCCTCCGGCCCCGGCTGCTCCTCCCTGCCGGCTCCGGGTGTCCCCTGGCCTCGGGGAGGGGAAGGAACTGGGGTGAGAAGATGAGTATGGACGAGAGGAAGGACCGGCGGAGCGATGCTTTGGCACAGGTGTGGGGAGGGGAATCGCGCCGTCCAGCTAAAGCATCGCTCCAAGCATGGGACACCCCCGGGCACGGCTGGCTCCGTGACTAGGAGCGGGGAAAAAAACACAATTTTATTCGCGTTTCACCTGCCGGGGCCTCGGTTGCGGCAGGGCTGCTCGCCAAGAAGAGGCGTTTGCGGTTGTTTTCCCCCAGCCGGGACGTTTTGTCGGACCTGGAAAAAAACTTCAGCCGCGGGAAGGTGAGGCAAAACCCTGTGTTTGCCTTTTGGGTCAAGCCCTCTTGGCCGCGACAAGGCAAACCTTATCATTTTAGGTTTTCTACCTCCCCTTTCTCCCTTCTTCCCGCCTTAAAGACAATGAGATTTTGGAGAGATGCCGCGCTTGGCTTCTGCCTCTTTTTTCCATACGTCTAAACAGGCATAAATCAGCTTTCCTACGAGGAAGTTGACCTGGGAGCTTGGCTAGGAAGAGAAGACCCTGTTCCAGGTTTGGCACGGAATTCCCGAGCCGGGAATAGGGCCAGGGGCTGCGGGTGGGTGGGTGACCGGGCTCCCCAAAAAGTCGCTCAGGAACGAAGCAAAAGCCGACAAGTGGGACAGGTTCAGCTAAACTGGGGAGGAGATGCCGCTGCAGGCTCGGAGAGACAGACAGAAATCCTGACTAACCCCCTGCCCGGTGCTCAGAGACAGGCTAAATCCTCAGCTCTGCAAACTTCCCATCCTTCACCTTTGTGAAGTTCCGCCTCTCCCTCCTCCCTCTTGTTTTATTCACAATAAAGCATTTTCGTCATTTCCCCTCCCGGATTTCTATAACCTCAGTTGCACTCGTCCAGGGCTTCGGTTCAGACGGGGAGTTTAACCTCCCCGAGTCTTCCCAGGGTGGAAAAAAAAAATGGTGTTCAGCAAAAAAACACGGGCGTGCTGACTGCTTGAGAGTCTGGCGGGGAAGGGAAGGGAAGGGAGCGGCGGATCAGCGATTGCTGGACTCGTCCTGCGAGGACCAGCCATCCCCTGCGACTGGCACAGGCTCTAGCAAGGTTCAAAGCGCAGCTCTCTGCAGGCGAGGTGCGAAGTCGCAGTGTGTTGGGGTTTGTTTTTCGGTTGGGCTTTTTTTTTTTTTTTTTTTTTTTCCAAAAGCTCCCCCGGTGGTCTTGAGGGCACGGCTGTCAGGCAGCTAGCAGCAAACGCGATCGCTCGCAGATTTAGGCAGAGCTTTTAGAGCAGGCTCCTCCTAAACCCTGCTTGCGCTCTGCTGTCCCCTGCTCCCCAGGAGTTGTCTTCCTCCCCTCTGACTATCCCGCGGCCGTCAGGGATGGGAAAATGCTCCGTCCAGGTCTGGCGTGGTGTAATCTTCTAATTGGGCGAAAAGAGCGCTTGAGGAGAAAGAGAAAACCGTTTTTTTCCCTCCCCATCAGCAAGACCCAGACGTTTCGTGGCACTCCATCTGCGCACACTAATCCCCTTTATTAAACAATGATAGAGGAGCTGAGCAGAGCTGCCTCTCCCACCCGAGAGGCGGCCGGAGCTCCCCAAGTTCAGCTGTTGACACAATGAGCGGTTTATCTAGACAATATGTATTTAATTTAATGCGCTCGAGAAAGGAAAGGGGGAGGAAAAAAAAAAAAAAAAAAGGAACTGCAAACTGCAGAGGGTTTTGCCAAAACTTCTGTCTGGTTCCTAGAATCCAGTAGACACCAAAGGAATAATTTTCAGATTTGAGGGCAGTTATTAATTCCTGAAGCCCGTCGCTCCTGCCTCTCGCCCCGCTTGGCCACGGCGGGCACCCCGCGGCGGCGCGGCCGGCGGAGCCTGGGCGGGCTCCCGCGGGCGGCGGCGGCGGCGGGGCCGGGGAGCCCCAGTGAGCTGTCCATGGTGGCGCCGGGCCCGCCCGCCCGCCCGCCGCCTGCCCCCGGCCGCCCCCCGCCCGGCCCCGGCCCCGGCCCTCGCCAGGCCCCGGCTCCCGCTCCGGCCCCCACGAAACCCCGACCCCGGCCCACGCCAGGTCCCGGCCTCGGTACCGGCCCACAGCAGGCCCCGGCTCCGGCCCCGGCCACCGCGAAGCCCCGGCCCACACCAGGTCCCGGTACCGGCCCACACCAGGCCCCGGCCCCGGTCTCGGCCCACGCCAGGCCCCGGCCCCGGCCCACGCCAGGCCCCGGCCCCGGCCCCCGGGTGAGGAGTAGGGGAGCAGGCCGACACCCCCTCTATTACCAGCTCCCTGACCCCACCTTCTCGCCAGGTACAGCGACCGAGCCCACCAGCACCATTTCTCCTCCTAAAGCCTCTGCTTGAAGCTTAATCTGTAGGGAAATAACCGGAAAGAAATGGGCAGCGATTTTAGACCCCCGTCGAAGGGACACTCACAAACATACCCGCTCCAAATGCTCACGGCGCTCGGAAAGGTAACAGTAACCATGCTTTCAGCGATGCACCTATTTTCATTTAGTGCTCTGAAACCTTAAACTACCTCTCTCTAGATCTGGTTTTGACTTCAGCTTTAAATATCTCTAAACAAAGATTGGGCTGGTTTATTTTGTTCCATTTTTTTTTGTGACTTAGTATCTATTAAATACCAACAGGAACAAGCGTGTCTGGTCTATTTAACTTGCACAAAACTATTACCAAGCTGGGCTGGCTGGAGAACAAGAATTCAGTTTCAAGGGGGGGGATAGAAGCTTTGCAATTTGTTTTTGCACTACGTTGGAACAAAATTCATCCCTTCAGACATTTTTCTGAGAGGAGACAGACTCACCTCCTGCCTTGGAACAGCTTAGTGGTTAGTGTACTCATCTGGGATGTGGGACACCAAAGTTCAAGTCCTTCCCTTCTCTGATTCAGAGTGCTAATCCCTGGACTGTTGACTTCTCTCAGTTCTATCCCAGACCTAGAAACCTTTCCAATGACATTTGTGATGAATTGATATTTTCCAACGGGTGAAAAATGAATGTTTAGTTAAGGAAAAATTCCCATCTAACAGTTAGGCTGAGCAGCCTGGGATTTTTGATTAAACAAGGAGAAGCCCAGACTGCCACCATACAACAATGGAAGGGAATTGCAAGTTGTGAAAAGAAGTGGTGTGCTGGGAAGAAGTCCTCCTCTGGTGGCACATGGGGCTAGTGAGCTTAAGACATATTTTCTTTAGCTTTAGGTTTGCAGATAATTTTGAAAAGAAGGAGGATTCTGTTCTTCCCCACGGGCACACAGGGCTAGTATGGTTAAGGTATGCTTTCCTTAGGTATAGCTTTGTTGGCTATTTTTCTATTTCTGTAGCAAATGGAACACAGGAGAAAGTTGCACTTCGGATCATAGCTCGACTCATTTGACTTCCCAGCTCAGAAGACAGGCTGCCTTTCCACACTTGGGCTGATGGAAATAACTTGTTTGTGTGAAGCTTGAAGTCATGCCTGTGAATCTGGACAAGGTGCTTTAACATGCTCGACCATGAGCATAGCCTTTATTTACTAGCCTTTCTTAAATAGGTATCTTTGTGTTACACATTTTGTTTTTATTAATCTAATTATTCTTGGTAATCTCCAGTCTGCCTTCCAGGAACTTTGCTGCTTCTTGGTGTTTGTTTTAAAATCTAGAGATGATGGGAACTGTTGAGTGCATCCTCTGCTTTGACTCAGACATGCTTCGCTCCTTCCTTTGCTCCTATACAAGTCAAATGATCCTGCGTTCTCTCCTTTCATACCACATTAATTGTCTGTTTTCATATCCCTAATTCCCATCGGAACAAGCAACATCTTTAAACTTTTCCCAGTAGTCATGGAATCTGGTCCAGCTCTCACTGAAGCCAAACTGATTCTCTCCATTCACTTTATCTGGATGGTGGTCAGCACCTAACATGACTATCCCTTCTCCAAATTTGGAATGTTCTTTGATCTTGCAGTGTGGTTAATTTTTCAGACACGTTGTCCCATAGGGTGTGAAGCCTAAGCTGTAATAAGCAAAGTAGTATGGCCACCTGACTTGCTTTAAACAGGCCATGCATAGTGAAATGTAGCCCGTGGAGTTGCCCATAATGAGCCCGGACAGCAGGAGATGTGAGCAAGCACATTTGTAGAGGAGTTTCAATTAACCCTTGCAGGTTAGGGTTCTAAATTTACTAGCTTATCAAAAGTGAAATTCAATTAACCTGAAGAAATAAATAAGGATCAACTATAAAACTTATATATTAGCTGTTATTTGTTTATCTCAAGATGATTAAACAGTTTCTTATATCACTCTAACACTTTGTATTACACTGAGATTAAGTTAATTGCTCCTCCATCTCCAGATTTCATCTCTCTTAATAACAGAAACAATTCTCTGTGTGTTTGGTTTGACCAGTCAGTGGCACTCTCTAAAAGATGGTTTTTTTGTTTCTTAGGAATATTGGCTACTTAATTTCTGCCCAATGCTTGAAGCATTTTCAGTGACTGTGGGAGACAGAAGCATAAAAGTGGCAAAAAGTTGGTAGAGGAATATTTGGCTTTAGCAAGCCAAGGGAGCAAAGTCTAATTTTCTGCTAAAAATAGAAAAGTAGTTAGAGTTTTGGCTCTGAGCAGGACTGGACATTGACAGTAAAGAGTTCCTGGGTTCTGCTGCCCTTATTGAAATCACCCCATCTTCTGAGCCGTTGAGATGACTTGAGTCTTAGACAGGTTCTTGAGCTGGCAAATGAGAGAATGACATATGGAGTTTCCTGAGAGCAGCTCTATGACTCAGGGGTGGCCTCTGTAGTCATAACGCATGTAAAAACAAAGCGAGCTATAGCGAGTGCAGGCTGAGGACAGCTCTAGGAAGGATCTGTAGGTTGCTATGCTGACGGAGATCCAAGGTTGTAATACACAGCCTTGACAAAAGGAGGCTGTAGTCATCATTTCAACCTGTAGATCAGAACAGCAGCAAAGGGTTGGCTTCTGTTTTATTGTAAATATTTCAATTTCTCAATTGCTTTGCAGACTACCAGGTTAGAAATGAAATCTTTAAGTGGTTTTCCCATCTTTGTCCAGTTGGAGGCTTGCACTTACTGTCCAACGAACTGTACCCTCTTGAAGAAGCCTTTCCCTGTAGCATGTCAAGCATGCCTAAAGTGACCAAAAGGTGCCTGTTTGATGTTGCTTTCTGGAAAGGGCCAGTAGCTGAGCATGGAAGTGTGACAAGCTTCTCACTTCCAGCTGTGAGTGATATTGGCTTTGAAATGATGCACACACACAGACAGAAAAGGCTCCTGCGCTTCCCACAAAGAGTTAAACCATTCAGAGCATGTGGCTATTCCAGTCTTTTTCAGAGACTTTCTCAGACCCTGGTCATCGCAGAAAGTCCTCACATACACCCAGACCTGACAGAACTCTTTCTCACTTTATTATTTTCCATCTTTGAATGAAAACACAGCACTGAAACTCTTACAAGAACCTTGCACCAGGAGCGGCAGACCACAAAAGCTGACATTAAAATGAGGGATCCTGTTTGTATGGAGAGAAAGAGCTTGCAGGGCTCTGGGGGGAATGTCAGACCTGATTAAATCTGTATGGTTTTTCCTTAATAATCCATGGAGTCACAGGCATGAATAGGGAAAAATTGTGCAGCAGGTGGTGAGGCTTATCAGAGGGCTGCTTATCGCTAATTACCCCTGGGATGCCTTCATCCTCTTTTCACCAGATATCACTATTTTTGCAGTATCGGGCCAAAAGGTAATCAGTGACAACAACAGCCTGTCCTGTCACAAAGGCAGGGTTTGTTAGACTCACCATTCCTATGGTTGCAGTCACTGTCAGACTGTGGCAGACTCTCCCTCCACCACCTCTTTGAGGGCACGCTCATAAACTCCTTTCATGAAACCAGCCAGCATAAAGGGTTGGGTCTGTGTGGGGGAGGAAGGGAAACAAACTATTTCAGTCGCTACAGATATCAGAAATATCAGCAACCCATGCTGCAAAGGCCATCTGCACGCTGTGCAATCTGTCCTCCCAACAGCTTCAGAGCAGGTGTTTTTAAATCAAGGTCTCCAGGTGCTTGTTTATGAAATACTTTTGTCTCAAGGGACACATGCGCAGTCTGAGGAGGAGTGTGATATCTGTGCCGTCCTCTGGAATCCCGTACTCATTAGTAAGTAGTGATGATGTGCTTGTCAACACCTATAGGAAAGCCAATTTGTACTAAATTATTTAAACCCTGCTCAAACAATGATGATCTTATTTAAGGTGCAGGTGCTCAGCTTCAGGCCCAGGCTTGTGTAAGCTGTTTACTTGTTATGTCTCAAAATGCATTTACTAAAAAAAAGAAAAAAAAAAAAAAAGAAGAAACGAACATGTAAGAACACACAAAACAACGTCTTTGTTAGAATTTAGGGCCTTTTTCATAAACACACAAAACCTGAACTAAGACAGTCTTGTTAAGTTTTGCCAAGTACTGGGGCCTCTGAGATCCCATGTGTGTTCTACGGAGTTTTTTGCACAACAGATAGCATCGACAGGCTGCAAATGAGCAAAAGGGCTCTGCTGTGTTTGGTGCTATACCCTCCTGTGGTACAAAAATAGCTTCTGCTTAATAATCCGGTTTAAGAACAAGTTGCAACAGGGAAACAAACCCAGCAAGTTAGGAGAGGACAAACAGGATAACAATAAACCCAAATCCATTTTGGTTAGCACCTTATCAGTCCAGCCTGCTCTCTCTAAGGCAGTAACTGCTAGACATCACGGCAGAAGTAAAGCTTCAGGTGGAGTTTAAAGGTGTGTAGGGAAGTGGCTTAGTGGTGTAAGGGATGCAAGGAGACGAAGCACAGAGGGGTGCGAGGTAAATGTGGGAGAACAGGCAGGGAAAACTGGCAGTGCTAGTAGAGCGAAGATGGGAATATGGCAAGAACTGAACAGCCAGGTAAGGTGCAATTCAGTTGTGAAAAGATTTAAAAGGAGGAATAAAAGGTGGGGATTTAGTTTTGGGTTTGTTTTGTGTTTGGGGTGGTTTGTTTTTTTTTTTTCCTGTTTACAGAAGAATGGGGGAGGAAGCAGAAGGCCATGAATGGTATAAATTATAGGACTGAAATAACTAGCAAAGAGGATGATTTGGGCAACTCTTTGAGCAGCCCAGATGGTGAACATTTTGCAATGGCTGAGGGTTAAGATGCAGGAGTGAAGCACCCAGGTGAAAGCTTTTGTATTCAGGGTACGTGCTGGAGATGTTGAAAGAGGGACATGAGTATAAGCCAAGGGCTGGGAGCATCAGAGTGCCTCAGAGAAAACCCCCAAAATCAAAATCTGTAACCACGGGCCCAAGAGACTGTGTGTTTGATAAGAATTTTATCAACAGGGAAAAAGAGTAAAAAAAGAGTGTGGGCTGGGAGAAGAGCTCACTTGAGATCTTAACCATATTTAGCTTAAGCTCAAGCCTATACAAGTGAGGGATGGAATAAATGATGGAATTAGATGGAGGCAATTTTATGTGTCATCGTCCTAATGATAGTTTGAGAGTGAATAAAGGTTTTGTGTTTAGGGAGGCCTCATACTGTGGGTCTTGGTCTATAGTTGAGCTCTTAGCTGTTATGGTAATACAAACACATAATAAACATAAAGGAAAAGTTAAAGCCCAAAGAAAGGGATGGGGGGAAAAAGAGGAAAGATCATCTGGATAAGGTTCTAAATGGCCAAGTAAAGAAACGTAATGAAACACAATGCCCAGTGCAACACTGAATTTAAACAGGGTGTTGCTGAACAGAAGAACTGAACAGTTTATGAGGATGCGTATAGAGGAGGAGATTTGGGACTTAGCCAGGTGAAAGAAAGTTGGAAACTTATCTGAGAGCTGCATTAGTCAAAAGAAGAGTCTAGAATTCAAACTAGAGACAGCTGTGAATAGCAGTAGTGAGAAGGATTCTAGGGAGGTTTTGGGTGTTGCAAAGGGCATGCCTTCTCATTTGAGGCGAGAAAGAAAGTGGGAATGTTATCTAGTATGGGTTGTTTAAAGAGAGGAAGAACTACAGCATGTTTAAAACAATGTTGTGGCTTTCTCTGTCTTATTTTGACCCATTAGTGTAGGACAGGAATATTTTGCCAAGTACGAAGTTCACAGATAGTCAATTTTGCTTGTATACTGTAATTCTGATAAGGAACTTCAGTCAGCTTCAGTTGGGTTACAGCATAGCATATTTCAGTCTTCCTGGTCCTGAACTTTAGTATGTTCATACCTTAGTATGAAATGTGTCTTTTACTTATTTAGTTAGTTAGTTATTTAACCACTCAGGTCCATCATTGTTCTTTGTGGATGTCTCACTTTTGTAATAAGTTTACCTCCTACAGTAGGTTTATACTTTGATCCCTAAGCTTTTCTATCTATTTCTATGGCTTCTTTGTTTTTGTGTACAGTTTGATTATACCCTTCTGCTCTTGTTTTACACCCTTAAGTAATTCATATGGAAGATACTGAGTCTTTCAAGTTGCTTCAAAGAAGGAAACCAAGCCAGCCAGTTCACTGACCTGAAACCATTCTCTCACATCCCAGTTAAAGCTGATTGCTTAATCTATCCTCTGTACTGGAAGGTTCCCTAAGAATATTGGCTAGGGGACATATCTGAAGTTTTTCTGCATTTCTGTCATTATTTCCAGGGTCTTGCTGGAAATACTTTGTAAATTATGTAGTCACACTTCTAAGCACCCAAAAATTCATGTACAGAGTTCCATGCAAATACTGCTGTGTGAAAAAATACTGTTGTGTTTTGGTTTTTTTTGTTTTTTTTTTTTTTTTTTTTTTGGTGTGGTTTTGTTTTTTTGGTGGTTTTATTTTTTTCCCAGTTTCTTTTGCGGAAGTTTCTTTACGAATTTCATTATGTTGTGACAAGGCATGTGAATACAGTGCTTGGCCATAAATGACAGACTTTGTAACAAAATGCATTCATTTTGATTTATTTTTATAATCTTGTTTATTTCGCTTTATTTGTCATGCTGCTATGTTTTTGATTCTTTTTATGCCATCACAGAACAGATAAGCTTCATCCTTCAGTGATGCTGGGAAAGGCAACGAATGACTGTTTACTGAAACCCACAGTAACAGTGGAGTTGGCCTTCTTGGAATAAAGAATTAGATCATATATTTTATGTGAAAGATATTAACAAAAACACTCTGAATGTTGGTCCTTGTTTTACTTCACCAAGTCTCTGTCTCTCTAAGTGGACTACAGAGTAAAGCACAGGCTGCATTATCGTAGCTCTGTGAGAAACAGTTTTCCCCAAGACTACTTTTGATTTTAACAGTTGAAATCTCTTTGTATTTATCATATATAAAAGCTCATTTCTGTAATGGCGGCTGTTTCAAAAGATGAAAGCATGCCTACTTAAATTAAGAAATATAATTATTATTTATAGTATTGTCCACAGGCTGATTATTTAATCGAAATAAGCTATTTAGTAATTCTAGGAAATATAGCGAGGGTCGCAGTAAGGTACGGTAAATGGTTAGTAAAAAGAAAGAAGTCTGTTGAGATGGTTTCCTTGCTAATCAGAAGCACAGCAAATTTTCAGGTTCAGGAAGTGAATTTAGGTTGCAACAAGGCAACAGTATATAGATATATTATTGTTCAGTTTACTTTTTTCCACAAAGCATAACACAATCTTCAGCTGCAGTATGGCAGGATAAGAGGATGAGAGAAAATGACCGTACAAATCCCTGCAACCAGAAATCTAATTATGATTAGAACTGATGAATTTAGAATTTAAGAATGTTTTTTTCTAAGACTTCTATGTGACTACCCGTCTGCAAAGTAATGTAAAGTGTTTGGAGATGTATCGTTTGAGCTGCTGACATAATTAATGATTTCATTAAGAGCATGAAAGGAAGGTCTTGTATTTCTCTGGCATTAGCAAGCCAAGTTCATGTCCGAACTCTAATAACTAAAGTTGCTTTTGCGGATCTAGACTGTTGGTCCTCTTGTTGCAAAATAAAAATTTGAAAGCCAAATATTATACTGGGCTGTGATACTTCCCAACATGTCAGGAGTGTGACATGTTTTAAATATGAGCAGCTACTATGGATTACAGGCTGGCAGAAAACTTACCAACATTTCACGTAACAATGCGAATGGGAAGAATGTAAACAGAATAATGTGCTTGCAGAAGTTCAAAGGAAACTAATTTAAATATTACCGCTTTTCCCTCCCAGTTTTCATATAAGTTCCTTGCTTAGGTAGTCTGCACTCCAGAAGTAATGTTGATCCTTGAAAATTTATGGCAATCCTAAGAAAACTTCAGTGGGATTTGTTAGGAATAAATTATGAATTTGGGACAGTGCCCTTTTAGTTATGCCCTGACTGATTTTTCATCTCATGAGACTTGGGCTAACATCCTGAATAAGTTGACGTGAGTTTGGTTTCTTCATCTTGATACCTAATGAATAATAAAGATACAGCTGCTACAAAATCCATACTTTGAAGTAATCCACAGAGGTGGAACAGAAAGTGTGCTGAAAGCCAGATTTGTGCAGTAGACCTATGAGAAAACAAAGCACGTAGGAAGTACAAATAGCCAAACTGACTTCACGGAGACTACCCAAGTGCTTAAACTAAGGAAAGGCTGCTGAGCTTTTCTGGTTCAGAACCAAGCACAACAGGGACTAAAATACTAAGAAGGCTGGAACCTGTGTCAGGATTGAGAGACATTGCAAGTCTACATGGAAAACTTCTAGTGCGTGCCTGGCCTCAGGCAGGATTTGCTTCTTCAACAGACGCGAAGGTCAGTCTATACCATATCTTTGTTAATTTTAGAAAAAGGCCAACTCTTTGATGATGTTACAGTTATGAAATCGATGGTACAAACCGGCCTAAGCATACGCCTAGCATTAAGCCTGCTAATAGTCCTTTTTAAACCAACATTCACACGTTAAAACATGCACATGCATCAAAAGTAAGGAAACTGTGAAACTACGGGGAGATGAAGGGGAAAATGACCCCGTATCATATGTTGGGAAGTCTTTTGCTGATTCATGTTAACACGTACGGTAGCTTCATCTCTTCGTCAATCTGAGGATATCACATTGCAACAAAAATGAAAGGAAAATGTCATAGTTCTCTGTTTATGTGTATTATTTCGTAGGACCTGCATTTATACAGACCTTGATATCTAAATGTTTCAGAGAAGCTGAGAATAACCATATTAGGTCAGAATCAAGGTGCAGCTAGCCCATTGGATTGCCTGTGGCAGGCGCTAGCACCAGACACACAGAATAATATAAAGTGAATCATCTCCAGTTAAATTCCCTCGTCTCGCATAATCACTGATTCAGAGAGTGACTGGCGGATGCATTGTACCATCATTTTGAATAGCCACCAATAGACTTACTCTTCCTGAGTTTTACTAAAACCTTTTCTGACCTCGGTTTCAGTGTTGGCCTCCACAACATCCTGTGGTGGACTTCCACAGTTTAATTATTATGTTGTGCGAAAAAGTACTTCCTTTTGTTTGTTTTTAATGTGGAGGGAACTGAATTCTCCCTAATTTTTTATGCTATGAGAAATAAGGAATAGTCATTTTCTGCTCATCTTCTCTTTGCCATTCATAATTTTGTAGACCCTATTATATTTCTCCTCTGTCATCTCTTTTTCCATCAGGGAAGTTGTAGTCCATTTTGTTTCTCTTCCTGTGCAAGTCTTTCCTTAATTTAAGTTGTTTTTCTCGGAATAGTTATGCTCTGTATCTTTTCCACTTCTACTGAATGATGGTCAACAAAGGGCAATCAGAATTAGGAATTTATTCAAAAAAGTGCAAACACACCATGTAAGAATATGGAGAACTCAGGTTGCTTTTCCCTCACCCATTTATAGTACTTTATTTCCACGGTAATGTCCAGTTACTCACTGTTGTTCTGCAGCTTTTGTATGCAGCTTTAGTGCTTCTTGTCCTGAGTGGTTTCTGTGTATTCTGTCTTAACTGGAGTACTTGTAAAGAAAATATCAAATTGATTTTCCCCTCTAAGCAACACAAAGAAATGAAAAATATGATTTTTTTTGTTTGTTTGTTTGTCTGTTAGATTCAAATAAGAGAAGGGGGAAAAGAAAAAAAAAAAAAAAAAGAAAGTATAAAAGAAGTTTGCAAATTATGTAATTTTCAAAGCTCTTGAAGAACCATCATCAGGCATTACTTTTAGAAAATAACTTAGATTTCAAAATCCATGTTTAGATACCTTTTCTTGGAAGTTCTGTTCCTAAAAGTCTGTCTCTTAGCTTTTGCTTGACTGTTTGGTTGCATATATGTGTGTGTGTGAGCTCATTCACTTTGTGCTCGGGTTAATAAGATATGAGGTCATTCTTTCTTGAGAAAGGGTTTTGTGGTCTGGCTAGAGAAAAAAAGCCATGTTCAGCATTTTAAGCTGTCTTTTGCTGGGGAAAAGCTCCACTTTCTTGAGGAACCCACTTATCACAGAGAGATCTGGGTGTGGAATGAAGTGCTATACTTCAGGTTGCTCAGTCCTAATCCTCTGAATTTGTGAGACCAGTATATAAAAAAGGAAATTGTGATTATTTATATTGACATATACGTGTGTCTAGATAGGTTATGCTTTATATGTAACACAGAAGAAAATATGTTTAATGTGCGTTTTACCATATATAATGCACATATGTGTGTGTAGATATGCCTATACTTGATATATACATTATATATGTATATACACACATGTAGACCTATCTGTTTGCAAACAGCAGTAAGTCTGGGGAGTAACAGGAAGCTCTTCTGTCTAGGGAGACCCCTCTGAGGTAAACAACTGAGGTGTAGTGCTTCTGTTCACTCCACTATTGAGAACCTGACATAAATTGACATATTGCTCAACGGAGCTGTGGTTTGGTGCTGAGTGCCTTACCGTCCTGGACTACATTAATTCTATCTCCTGTCTCTTTTTAGTTATTTTTTTCCTGATTTAGGGTATTGTTTTACTCCTAGTTTCTGGCTCATTAGGGTGGACATCAGTTACACCATTTGCTTGAGTTGTCCTGTGAAATTTGTAGCATTATTCATGTCAGTAGGAGATGCAGAAACCTTTAAATGTATCCACATGAAGAAGTTACAGCTTTGGTTGTGATTTTTAGCTATGTGAGTGCAAGACGTTACTTGGAACATATGGGAAGCATGTGAGTTGAGAGTGCAGATAGACATAAATGAGATTTGCTCAGACTGAAACTAAGAGAAAGAAGAAATTGCCCTCGGGTAAAAAGTGGGCACAGGGTGTTTCATCCCAGAGTGAACTGGTTTGGGAAAGTTTTAAGCAACTGAAGATCCAAGATTAAAAATGTGTATAGAAGGAGAGGACTCAGGACTGATCTGGTTAGTGAGAAAGGGTTGGCAAGGGGTTATGAAACCTCATGTCTGGGACTGCATCTTGTGGTAGGGAAACATTTACCACACCAACCAATGTGTACTGGAGGGAGCTGAAAGTCCTTTCTCCTTCCCTCTCTTCTCTCAGTAAATCCACTTTAAATGAACTTTAGCTTTTACTATCCAGAATGCTAAACTGTATTTCTGTAAACTGCACGTCTGCACCTAGAAAGCATCCATTGTGAAGTTTTCGTGGTTTCTCCCAGTATACCACACACCCAGCAGTACGTAGTACTGGTGAGTGAGAAGATTAACAAGTGTGACTATAATGTATGATTAAATAATAACATTTTAAAACAAAACTGTCATTGACTGGGAAGGTAGACTGACAGAAAAAAAAAAAAAAAAAAGTTACCGACATCCCCAGGTTCTGACTACGTGCCTCTTTCGATTTACTCTGACTTCGGAGTTGTGCTGCAATTGCAGCAGTCTCCCTTTTCAGTTGACACATCCAAAGAGGAACACCTCATATAACCGCACGCTGAGTCAGTCCTAACGTTTAATAGGAAAATAGTAGTTGTCGCCCTTTAGGTATTAAAACAATAGCTGAAGTATTAATCATTCTACATTTAATGCAGAGATGAACAAGCCTTTTCCCTAAAGTTAAATATATTTATTTGAGTATTATTTCCATGTCATAACTGATTCAGTTCTCCCGCCATGCTCTGACTGCTAAATGGAAAAATTAATTTAGAATTATAAAAATGACTGTTTTGTTATGTTGTAAAACTGTGATTAATGTATCTTGTAGCGAATCATTTCTTTTGGTTTCAGATTTGGTGGCTTTGGGGTTTCTTTTATTTTGTTGTACACAATTCTATGAGAATTACACCATATATTCTATTCCTGAAGAATAATTTTTCCTGTAGGAACAGCTACCCTTTACAATGATATTTCCTCTTTCCAGAACACACTTCTTCCAGGAACTTTCAAAATATCATGTGGAATTAAAATATAACTTGCAAATCTTAACATGAGTTTGATTTAAAGCCCAAGGAATGACTTCCATTAACTTTGATGGCTCTGTCTCAGATACTATAACTTTACTCACTGTTAAAATGAGATGGAATAGAAAAGCATTTCAACACTGCGTGGCAGTACTCGATAATATTTCAAGAAAATACACACAGAAAAAGAATATAACACCCGTCAAAAGCAGCAGTGCAATTAAAATGCAATACCGCAAGAGAAGTTTGAGTGGGACATGAACATTATCTTCTCCTAGTCTACTTACAAACACTGTGGAATTTTATATAGCAAAAGACCTTACCTCTATGTTGTCAAATCATTGTGCAGCCTTTGCTTTGCATATACTGACTAAAAGAGTCATTCAGGAAGGTTGTATTAACATGATCCCTTGGGAAAAAATTTTGGAACTTTGCCTTGAAATAATTAATATGTAAGTATTGCTGGGAAATGAGCAAACAGTAATCCCAGAAGTAATCCTAATTGTCTCAACTGGAATGGGAATTCCTAGTTTCCACACTCTTATTTGCAGAATTCTTCCCTTTTATATAACAGACCAAGGAAGTTTGGAAGGCCTGGCAAGATTTGGTTGGATCTGCGCTTATACAGCATGTTGAGTTTGAGATTTTTCTAAAAATGGGTCTAGAGATGACATGGAAACCATAGGAATAGTGTTTTCCCCTTCCCTGCCAAAGCAGACCACTGTTACTTCTGCCTCGTTGGAACTCTTTGCCTTCACCCCCTGCTGAGCAACTACAAAATCTTACTGCAGGTTATCATCGTATCTAGAAATCTCAGCTAAGCCAGATGTAGCACTCAATTATTCCAACTTCTGTTATAACAAGTCCATAACTGACTCCACAGTTGGAAACATATAGTTGAAGTCCTGGAGGTCCTGAATTTTGAAGACAGTAGCAGACAAGCAGTGTGTGCCAGAGTGCTGGGCCTGGCAGCACTCTAAGCACAACCACAGCGCTCTCTCAGATGTTGGGAAGATGAAGGATAGAAAACTGCAGAGCTGAAGGTGGCTGAGAGTCCCCAGGGCTGTGCTAGGATGCTCAGCTACGTGGCTAATTGAGTGAAAAGCAGCAGTTCTTCCTAGTTCAGAGCAGACCAGATGTCAACCCTTCTTCCCATTTTCTGAAGCGTAGGCATCGTGCCTGGTTCATGATGCCTTAAGGGTTTGCCATTGCTTCCACCTTTCATCAGCAGTGTGACCGCCTCACAGTTCACTGCTTTCTAGTAACCTTGTGCTCCTTTTTGCCTCCCCATCACTCCCTGTTGCAGTTTTGTGGTCTACCTTTAAGCACAAAAATGTAAACCAATGAAAGGAACTATGTCCACATATGCAACCAAAGGAGATATTCTGTATTTCCTTAATCCCTTCCCTTCCCCTTTCCCTTCCCTTCCCTTCCCTTCCCTTCCCTTCCCTTCCCTTCCCTTCCCTTCCCTTCCCTTCCCTTCCCTTCCCTTCCCTTCCCTTCCCTTCCCTTCCCTTCCTTTTTTTTTTTTTTTTTTTTTTTTTTTTTTTTTTTTTTTTTTTTTCCCTGTGTGTGTGAACATTTGGCATATTACGTCCAAGTCAATGTAGTGTATTTGGTTCAAGTTGCCACATCTTCAGGGTGACCAGGAGCTGACTTGTTTTCCGGATTGACACAGGATTCCTGTGAGAAAACGTAAATGTTTTCTTGTCATTAGCATCTGCAGTACATGGGTTTACAAAAGGCACTTGTAAGTTTGTTGTTTCTCTATCTTTGGATATCTTCAGATGGCAACTGAAATAACAGCTTTCTATCATTATGTATGTAATCTCACATTAGTTAATTAAGAAATTAGTTAATTAAGAAATGCAACAACAAAAGCTCTACTCTAAAAGTCATTTATCATTCCCCATGGGTAAAATTTGACCTCCAGGTATAACAACACAAGCAATTTCTGACTGAGTGTAATCAAACAGAAACAGGTTATTCAATTCATTAAAAAAAGGTCATTTCCTGTGTGAACTGGACATTTGAGGGAGATGTACAGTGAGTTCTATTTCTCTGAGCTAATTTTCCTTTGAAGTGATATCTTCATCACATCTTTGCCCATAACCCTCCCTCTTCCTTTCATTTTGATCTCTTTTCTTTGACAACGGCTCCCACATTCCGGATCTCTCAGCCCAGTGACTTGTTCTTCTTTCCTTGTTTCCTGATGTAGCTGCCACCATACCATGTCCCCACACTGGCCATTGTAATCCTGAGTCCCTTTGGTGGACTGGCAGAGCCCTTTTGTCCATACCAGCCCTTCATGGAGATGTTGTAGGTGCAGCATGAAGTCAGACGCGTCAATTCTCTGGGGGTTTTAGTTAGTTGCCAAAATAACTCTGGAAAATACAGTTTAAAAAAAAAAAAAAAAAAATCATGATTTTCAACACCTCTGTTACTTGTCCAAATCTAAATTTATTAACAATACCAGCAAAAGGCACAACACTGGCCCTAAGGCAATCCCTGCTTCTGCCAGATTTCAAAGACAAACAATAGAGGTGTCAACGTTATTCAGAAATAGATTGCAATGATCTTATAATGGAAAGCATCAGGCAACTTACACACAGGGGCTGGTGCCAGCTCCCACTACAATAACAGTCTCCTCTGCCGCGCCATGCCCAGGCACTATAGGATCAGATTCAGGGCAAAACGTCAACTGCAGTCTGGTTTTTATGTCTCTTTTAGCTTTTCTCATGTGCCCGCTTTGCTTAACCGAGCAGTCTAATCTTGGGGAGGGAAGTGGGGAGACAGGGATGTGGGGGACAGTTTCAGGTTGGCACCTCAGAAGAACAGGCACTAGCAGGACATGTGGAATAGGATACCCTTGCAGAGAAAACAGCTTCGAAGGCAGTGTAGGTTGCTTAGTGATTCTCTTTGTGAATGTTTTTTCCTCTCTGACCTCATTAGGACAGGGTGACTATCGCATTTCTTTGAAATGTCATTAATTTCTCTTGCTTTTGCTGTGTGACTGGATTCTCTTCTCATTTATTTCCAAACCTGCCTGATGTCTAGAAGTCCTTCCTATCCAGGTCTGTGAGTGGGATGCCTGTCTAGGATGGATGGGTTGAAGAAAAGAGATTAGGAAAAGCAATCCTTCTACACGTGAGCATCTCCACAATAAACAGAAAAGTTCCCAGAGTACATACACTGAATGACCAGGCTCTCTTCACGGTTTTGTTTGGGGACGAGTTTCACTGTACAGTTGAATTTGGCCAGCCATCTTTCAGTTTCTATTTATTAATCTCATCTAATTTAATGACAGGAAATGAGTAATGAAATTCAGCAGTGGCAGACTGTTTATTTAGGCCAAGTGATTTGCATTTGAACAGAAAGGGGCCCAAACCATTACTCTACCAAGAGACTTCTTCTGATGATTGCTAATACACATTCAAGCAGATAAATTATAACAGCTTTTATGACAACTTTAAAGCATTACTGCGAGGCAATACTAGAAAGTGTTAGCTCTTTAGAGTCTACCATAGTGGGTTCTGATAGCCATGTCCGCTGTCACCAGTGGCAATGGGAAGATGCATGTAAGTTGGCCAGAAATAATTTGCAGCAAGATGGGCAGAGCTGAGTTAGCAATATTTACTGCTTCTCATAAATTCCAAGTAAAACACGCACACCTGCTGGGATAATGTCTAAACCGGTGATTTTAAGTTTGTTTCCATACTCCTTCATCTGTTGTATGTCATTTCCGAGCTACAATGAGGGGGAAGGAGGAACAGAAGAAGCCAGATGAAGTGAGATATTTTTTTAATTTAAATGTGAAGGTATTGCCTGGAGGTATTTTCAGCTACAACCCGAGGTTTTGGAATAGAAGTTTAATTGATGTGATGTCATAAAATAAATAGAATAAATTTATGAATTGATGGTCTCTCAGTCTGGCTCTCAGTGGGTGGCAGGTATCTACATTACAAGGACCATCGAGACTGGCACCTCTCTTGGCAGTGTCAGCTAGGAACCTAAGCATTAATTTGGCATGGGGATTACACTGTTCTTCAAGGTGGTCTCTCCAGGTGATGGCTTCAGCACCATGTTGTATTCAGGAGGGGAGGTCTGGGGGGTGGCACAGGAAGCAAAAAGTCCTATCAGTGCCTAACCAGAACATCTGTGTGAAAGCTCTCTTCTCCAGTGGTGTCAATCTGACATCTATCACCATCACTAAGTGAGCTATTAACATTTCAGTGAAGATACTTTGTTTGTTTGCTTTTAATGTCAGGGAATTTTTCAAGTGCTAAAGGACCCCTTGTTAAGAAAGTGATGGTGAGATCAAAAGGTTTCACTCTGCAGTATTAAACATGATCCCCATCCTGGAAGACCGTGCTCTCTGCTATTACTTTGGAAGGAGTTGGTACTGGAGGGATGGAGGCCATCGGGGAGGGTAGCAAAGCAAAATATCCAAAGGGGCTTGGGGCCACAGAAAAAGAGTGATAGCAAGGAAATGAGTTGGTCTTAGAAGGCGGACTAAGAAGAGAGCTGACGGGCAAGTTGCTGAAGTTACAGTTAAGCTTTGAAGGGGACAGGGCTTCATCTGGAAGGATTATTGCCAGAACATAATCTGAAAATATAAACCACGCAGATGTCTACAGACACAATTATACAGGTAATAGGGCTTATCCCCATTTTTGTAAGATGAAACTGTCTCTGTGTGGGTGGGGTCAGATGTTGTGAAAGCTAAAGTGCTGTAACCAAACCCAAATAAGCAGTTGCCTTTATGGTATTACATTACTACTCCAAATTAGGGTCTGCGATTCCAGCTGTTGTGAATGTAATAGCAGGCTACTGGTACTCTGCATCCCTATGAAGTATCTGCCAATATCCTCAATCTAGATGGATAGGGTGAGGTCCAAAGCTGCTTTTTTTTTTTTTTTTTTTTTTTTTTTTTTGTGTGTGTATGTGTTTTGTTTTGAGTTTTTTTAATTTTATTTGGCAGGGAGTGAAAATCTACACCTTCAAGGGGAGGGGAATTTTCCAGTAGTATTCCTCAGTCTGTTGGGTTTTAGGTTATGGAAATGCTGTGATAATAGATGGGGAGTAAGGGGAGGGAAACAATTTCCAGCTAAATCTTGGTGTCTTAATGAGCGTATGTTTGAAAATATCTATCTACGCATGCCATCTTCCCTATGCTGAAAAAAAATTACTTTGAAGTAACACGTAGCACAAGAATTTTATGTAGCTGTATTACATTCGGGTTCTTTGCCCAGGCAAGCATTATTGTAGGGGAAAACTTCGTCTGCCCATGTTCATTCATGGATTCCTGTGACTGTATACACCATTACTGCTAAATATAAACTGTGTCCTAACAGAACTCTTGATCTAAAGAGGTGATGGAGACAGAGGATTTGTATGGTCTGGGACATTACTCACTGTTCAAAAGCAAAAAAAAAAAAAAAAAAAAATCTTATGAAAAACCTCAGAACTAATACTTGACTGAAGAAACACAATTGTCATAATTATGCCAGGTCTGCACTATTATTTTATGCCTTCTCAGTACAATGGGAAATTATAGGATTCCAGTGAATATTGCCATGACCATTTCAGCACAGAAGTACATGCCAGTTGCTAGCATTATTTTTTTTTGTATGATCATTGTTCCCTACACTTTGAGCAAAAGATAATTACTTGGAGCGAGAGATAGTAAATCCTAGGCCTTAGCTGTACAGTTCTCACTTCCCTGTCTCCTCCCCATCATCCCATGTCTTTATATGGTTAATGTGTGAAGAATCCTCTTGAAATGCCAATTATAACTTCTTTTAACATTTGCACAAGTTAAATAAAATCTGTCATACTTTATTAATAGGAAAAGAATTCCAGTATGTGATAGTCTTGTTAAACCATGTTATTGCTAAAGTTTTCATGGCTAGGTCAATGGATACATGCTGAGTCTTGATTTCTGTTAAGTTATTTATTTGCATTCAGAAGAGATTTTTTTTTTTTTTTTTTGAGGTGGTGAAAATGGGGTGCCTCTGGCCATGGTCCACCCACATGGAAGTCTGGGAGAATTATTTTATTTATTCCTTTTCACCACATCTCTTCTGAATTCTGCTTTTGTCTTCTCAAGTCTTAATCTTTGCATCAACTAATTGCTCTTGAAATTCTGCTTTGTGGCCACACTTAAGAATTATTCAATGCATATTTCCTTTAATGTTTGACATCTTAAATTTATATATGTGTGTGCATTTGCATGTGTATATGAAGGAAACCACTTCATAAATAATATATTTAAAATGCAGTGTATTGAACTGCTAGCACTGTCAAAGGAATTAATATTTGTGCTAAAAGTCAGAATGAGGCTCATGCAACACCTGAGTCTCAAAAATAGTCTTAAAGTAGAATTTAAGTGACATTTAGCCATATACATATATAATAAAAATACAGAGATATTTCCTTGCTTGCAACTAGTTGTACTGAGATAATTAGAACTCATTCTAAATTTTCTGGCAGGTTATATTCTAAGCCAGCACTTTGTAAAAAGATGTGATGAAAGGAATGATTTCTTCTACAACACTATGGAAGAATCAGTGAGGACTCCCCTCCACGATGGGTCTTCACCAGTAAAACCATACATGATACTAAATTAACTGAAAAAAATATGAAGAAGGTGCCTGTATATTATTTTCTAGGCAGAAATTCTGCTATCAAAATGGCATCTTGTTTTCACAGTAGGAACAATCTCCTTTCCTTGGTGACTGATAAGGGCTTTATGCTTCGTTTTGATCCCAGACAGTGCAATGTTTTAGTATGTGTACTGATTTTAAAAAGATAAGAAACTGGTGCACTAGAGAAAAGAGCATTCAGGATCTACAAATATATATATATATATATATATATATATATATAAACATTAAAACAGGTGAGACCTGAAGCTGTACAGATTTACATCTCATCTTGACTGGAACTCTAGTCATGCATTCACTTCCTCAGTCTTTCTCCCTTCTTCCCCTTTCCATCCTCTCCCTTTGTTTTCCTCTCTCACTTTTGTTCCTTTCCCTCTTACTCGCTTCCTTCCTCTCCTTTTCTCCCTTTCCTTTTCACCCCTTTTCTCACTTTTTCCTTCATTCTTTTCCCCATCTTATTCTCCCTTTCCCCATCCTTGTTCTCCCTTTTTTCCACTTTGTCCTCTTTTAACCATTTATTAATTTCCTTTATTTCATCCCCTTTTTTCTTTCCCTTTCCACATTTTCTTTGAAGTTCAGCATGACTTCAAACCAGTTCAGGACTGTCAAATCCTCAGGAAACTGTACCCAGTTCCCCCTTCCACTAGTAATGCTCAAAATGTCAGAAATCAAAGAAAATGGACAGTGAATACTTCTCTCAAGGTGATGGCACTTACTCTGATTTATATGGACATATTAACAAACTTGACAAAATGAAGCATTTATCTCCTTGTCTCAGGGGAAAGGTGGAACAGTCATGTTTCACTTAGTTCAGAGCATGATCAAATGCAAAATTTAAAATGCTGGAAAAGCGTCCTTTTCAGTTTTCTTGGTTCCTAGAAAGGCTGAGCTTCAGCCTTTTCAGTGTGCATGGAACACTACTGAGAGGCATAAAAAAGAGCTACTAACAGGTATCTTCTGTTCTAACAGGTATCACCTGAAAAGGTGTTGCCTATTTTGAGAAGATAAAGCAGAGACATTTTTGTAAGCAGACTTTCACTGCTGTTCATCCATAGCGCTGAAAATGTACCGAAGTACATGTGACCCAACTTGTGACAGTGTGAGAGTCCAAAACATCACATTATGGAGCAGATCATCTTGAGTGCCATCACACAGCATGTACAGGACAACCAGGTGATCAGGCCCAGCCATCATAGGTTTATGAAAGGCAGGTCCTGCTTGACAAACCTGATCTCCTATGACAAGGTGACCCACTTATTGGATGAGGGAAATGCTGTGGATCTTGTTTTCCTGGACTTTAGTAAAGCCTTTCACACCATTTCCCACATCATTCTCCTGGAGAAACTGGCTGCTCATGGCTTGGATGGGTGCACTCTTTGCTGGGTAAAAAACTGGTTAGATGGCCGAGCTCAAAGAGTGGTGGTGAATGGAGTTAAACCCAGAGCTCAAAGAGTGGTGGTGAATGGAGTTAAACCCAGTTGGTGGCTGGTCACACGTGGTGTTCCCCAGGGCTCAGTACTGGGCCCAGTTCTATTTCCTATCTTTATCAATGATCTGGATGAGGGGATTGAGTGAGCCCTCAGTAAGTTTGCAGATGACACCCAGTTGTGTGGGAGTGTTGATTGACTTGAGGGTAGAAAGGCTCTACAGAGGGATCTGGACAGGCTGGATCGATGGGCCAAGGGCAACTGTATGAAGTTCAAGAAGGCTCAGTGCCGGGTCCTGCACTTGGGTCGCAACAGCCCCAAACAATGCTGCAAGCTTGGGGAAGAGTGACTGGAAAGCTGCCTGGTGGGGAAGGACCTGGGGGTGTTGGTTGACAGCCGGATGAATGTGAGCTGACAGTGTGCCCAGTTGGCCAAGAAGGCCAATGGCATCCTGGCTTGTATCAGAAATAGTGTGGCCAGAAGGACTAGGGAAGCGATTGTCCCCTGGCACTAGTAGAGCCGCACCTCAAATACCGTGTTCAGTTTTGGGATCCTCACTACAGGAAAGACATCGAGGTGCTGGTGTGTGTCCAAAGAAGAGCAACACAGCTGGTGAAGGGTCTAGAGCACAAAGCTGATGAGAAGCAGCTGATGGAATAGGGGTTGTTTAGTCTGGAGAAAAGGAGGCTCAGAGGAGACCTTATCACTCCCTACAACTGTCTGACAGGAGGTTGTAGCAAGGTGGGTGTTGGTCTCTTTTCCCAGGTAACAAGACAGGACGAGAGGAAATGGCGTCAAGTTGTGCCAGGGGAGCTTTGGACTGGATATTAGGAAAAATTTCTTCATCAAAAGAATTGTCAAGCACTGGAACAGGCTGCCCAGGGAAGTGGCTGAGTCACCATCCCTGGAGGTATTTAAAAGACATGGAGATGCAGCACTTAGGGACACAGTTTAGTGGTGGATTTGCCAGTGTTAGGTTAATGGTTGGACTCAATGATCTTACGGGTCCTTTCCAACCCAAATGATTCTATTCTATTAGAAAGTAAAGGTGTTATAAAGGATGTATATTTTCTAACCCCATGCACTGTTGAATAACCAGAAGCAGATTTACTGAGGGTGCTAAGGAGCCTGTCCACTACCCTTTAACGTCCTGCATAAGATGCCTATTGTAAGCTATACAGTGCCGAAATTAGTAATGACATTTTACTGTCCACAGATAAGGTCTGCATCCATTTTGAAACTTTAATTTTAAGAATAGTCAAGGGAGCTACATTTTAAATTAATGCTTTTTCTTCCTAGACCATGCATTTCTTCCTAAGATGCCATAGACACATGCGACTTCACTGATTAAACTTAAAGACGTGATGGAAAAGTAACTGTTTTACAGCCTGCTGTGACAATGGGAACAAGCATGTTCACTCCATATGTGTTCACGTGGGTGTGCACAGACAAGTCCACATGCACTTTCACCCTCTTCTTTGGAGGCTTTCTCCAAGGGTGTCAGCAGGCATAGTGTTACATGTGTGACTCTGGGGGTGTTACAGAGCACCTTGTGAAATATTTATTTTCTACAGTTGAAAGAATCATCAAATCAGAGATAGCAGTAATAAAGATAATGAAATCTGACCCACACTAAAAGCGGTTTGGAAAAAGAAGGGAAAGGGAACACCTAAGCAAAAACTGTGGCTGATTGTCCAAGTCAAGTTTTTATTTCCTCTAGTGGTTTGCCTTAGCAATTCTTGTTTAAATCCCTACATAGAGGGCACATTAAGTAAAGATATAATTTCTGTTCATACTGGATTTGAATATTTAATAGAACTTACATGGAGATTATATTGTCCCATTGGACAGGCATGGATTTCACCCGAGTTTTGTTCGATTATTTTTGCTAAACTGGAATATATTTTGAAGGACAATTCCCAGATTCGTAGAATAAGTGGGTATTCTTTTGGGTCCGTGACATAAAAAACTGTCATTACTCTGTTACAGATATACGGTCATATTTGTCTTTCAGATACATAAGGGCTAATTCAAAATACCTCTTAAATGTCTGGGTATTGCTTTATGTAACTGAGAAGAGACTTTGCTCCTGTCAAGCATTACAATTGCAGTGTGCCGTGGTCATGGCAGAGAAATGAATGTGGTCACTTTAAACTCCAGAAGCTGAGGTCAAAACAAGTCTTGCTTTGCGAAGGGTGATTTGGATCAGTATCGCTTCCATGTGAAGGTTCCAGTCATGTTTCCACTGCAGCTTCACTAGCTGAACCATTCCATCTACTATAATGGACACTTTCCCAGGGATTAAATGTGTTTACATTTGTGGTTACTTTGAAAGCACTATGAAGCCTTTTTATTTAATTAAATTAACATTTATTCTCTTCAATGAAACATAATGTGCATTCTCCCTTTATATTAATTCTTTACCTTAGGCAATTTGGATAACATTGTTAGGTTGTTAGAAAAGATTAGCTTCACATAGGATTGTGCTAGCTTTGCGAAATATATTCTTTCATATCTTTTCAACTCTTGAGTTTGTTTGGTAGAGAATGAATAAAACATATCATCCTGTAGGCTAGAATACATCTAATTGCCATCTATCATATTTCAAGGGAACTCAATCAAATAAGTTATTTCCTTATGCATTAAATAAGTTACTTAACCTTTTAATTCATTAATACAAAAGAAGTATCCTAACTGTACAGTGTGGTATAAATAAACAAAGTAGAAAGCTAATTTTTGTTTCATGCCCCCCCACCTTTTTATTTTTCCCTTATGAGAATGTGTTGATAAAGTAATAATAAATGCTCAGACTTCGTGTCTGGTACATCGTGAACTCAAAAGACTGGAAGGGTAAAAAAAAAAAAAAGGGTTTAATGGATACTTTTATTAGGCAGAGTTCAGAACTGTCATGATTTATTGCAGGTTTGTTTATCCTTTTTGTATTTTATGTTTTCCATTTCCCACCATATGAAAAATAGGCGAGCAACATGGGTTTGCTGTCACCGTTTCATTTAATCTCAGTCAGAGCAGATGGAGTTGCCAATTTCTTTGGACGGATAAAACTATGTTAATCTATCCTTCACACTATGTATGCTTCATTATGCACACCTCTGTGCACTATCAAGGAATAAACCAACTGTAGGAACTAAAATTTAAAGCTTTTTTTTTTTTTTTTTTTTTTTTTTCCTCCTGTAGTAAATGGTTTAGCAAGCTAAGTAGCTGAGATGCAGAACCGAGTAACAATGTGTACAGGTATTTCCTAGGGACTGATGGCTGGGAGAACACAACTAACACTGTGGCCAGGCATAAAGGAACCCTTTAAAATAAAGGCTTGAAAACTGTTTTTATTCTCCAGCTTGCTCAGTGCACATGTGGCTGTAATACAGATTGAAGGGGTAGAATGTTCTGCAGTAATCCAGTTCCCCTTTAAATTTGCCACTGTGAAAAGAGGCTTCAAAAATCTCTTGCCAGTTTTAAAACATCGTGGTGGCTATTTCTTAAGCCGTGGCTGAAGTCATTGCTATTCTGAATGAGTACAGGGTAGTGGTATGGGAAATTTCGTAACTGACGCAACTTCACTTCAGTATGTGCAATAATGGGATTTGTAGATAATACATTTCCTGTACTATTAGGTAAGTCCTGCTCGGAATTGGATGAATACAATCCCAAGGATTTGGTGTCTCGAGATTTCCTTCTCTTCTTCCTCCTCTGACACTGACACTGCCTTTTGTCAGCCTGTCCATCAAAAAAAAAAAAAAAAATCTTCACTTCTCTTCACCTGCATGATCACCATATGTGGCTACCTCACCTTTCTGCATGGCTTTTGCAGACAGAGGAAAAGAAAAGAAGTCCCCCTGTGGCAGTGTTTGAGGAGAAAGAACAAATTTTGGAGCTTGACCTGTTGGTTAATTCTGAGCTGTAGCCGTATTGTGCGAGAAGTAAATACTTTGCTGCAGACTTCATTTCCACTCAGCTGCAAGGGCCAAATTCTGCTCCCATATTCCAACTAACTGCATGAACTAACCACAAAGCTTCTCTCCAGGGAGTCACAGGGAGAATATCTTTTATCCAAGATGACATTTCAGGAGAAACACATCTAGATCTAGCAGAGAATTGTCTGACACTGCTTATTTTGTTTATGGAAAATACTGGCCTGTTGAAGTTAATCTTTCCATGAAACTACATCAGTTTTGAGGAAATCTGAATCAGGAGAAAATTCTCTGAAATTGAAAGAGGAATAGAAAAGGAGATTGGAATGATGAGACTCCTTGGACCACATGGCTCCTACCAGGGACAGATGATCCAGGCTCAAAAGCTTGATCTGAAGTAGGCAAAGCAGGGATCTACTCCTGTATCTTGCAGTCTCCATGTGAAATTCATGATCACTGAGCAAAGAAGTAGTTTTCAAAATGTATTGGAGAAGTTCCCAGCTCTATCTTATTGAAAACTGGAACAAGAAAGGAAGCAAAGGAGATTGGAAGGGAGGGAAGGAAGAGGGAAGATTGATTGATATGCGGTACAGATTAGATGTTTCCTACCCTACTTGTTTTCTATGCAGGTATCTCTCAGTAAGAGTTTAAGCTTGGAGACATAATGAATGTGACAGGTGCCTGTCCGAGTAAACTTTCTTGACTCCCACTTCTCCCACCTTCCAAATCACCTTCTGAGGTCACGTTTCTTTTGTAGGAGTGAATGGATCTCCACCTCAAACACAATGCATGGCAGGATAGACAAAAGTAAGGTAGTACATTACTGTTGTGCCCTTAGTTTCCATCTGAAAGGCTTCTGGAGATGCCTTTGAGCAACTGGTTGTTAAACTTGATCTACCATAATTAACTCTTTCTCTTATTGACCCTAAATGTCCTTTGTATTGAAAAGAGCTGTTATGGAACTCATTTAACAGCACTGTACTAAAACACTTTTGAAGACAGAACAGCGATTTGCATCACTGGTATTCACCAAGGTTCAGATAAACTGTCCTCGTTCATAGTTTGTTGTTTGTTTGTTTGTTTGTTTTTTCCTTTTTTCACCTTTCTCTGAAAATAATCTCAAAACAAGCCAGGCTAACAGTTTTTCCAATCTCTGAAAGGATGTACTGAACAGAAAGACTTTAAAATCTTCAGTCCTGCCCCTCAAACACAGGAACTGGAGACATCAGAGCCTAGAGAATATTTGCTATGATCTTGCTCATCGTTTTATTCTTTATCTTTGTCATTAAAAGTTACAAGCAAGTCAGTACATTACGTCTGATTTTATTTTCATCTTTTCTGCTTTCCCCTCACATCCTTTCAATCTCGTGTATGAAAAAAAAAAAAAAAAAAAAAAAAAAAAAGAGACTAACCAGTTCAGTTGCCTGAGATGAGTTATAGCCTGTGAATATTTCTTGCAGGATTGTGAAATATGCTCAGTTGCATATTGAAATATGTGGGCACTAACTAGTTGCAAAGAGAAATTACTACACAGACACTTTGATATAGTTTTTGCTTCCAAAAGCTGGAGGTGCACAGTTCTAAAGAAATCTTTTGTTGTTTAATGAACCCCACTCTTTAGTATGATTTAATATCTGATACTAATACAATGCAGCTTGAAATTCTCTAGTTCTACTGTATAAAATGCTAAAACTACAATGGAAGGAAAGAGAGGTAAAGACCTAAAATGTCACTGAGGAAAAGGCCAGACCAGTACTAAATTGTAATGTAATTATTAATTACTTTTCTATCTGGATGAATAAGAAGTGCTCATGCAAAAGTCACACAGACCATACTAAACTGCAGACTTGCAATGGTAAAGATGGTATACCAGAGAAATGGGAAACATTTTATACCTAGTCTGGCAAGAGGCAGATTAAATTGTATATACATTTAGTTGTAGTGTTTCCAGAAGAATCAGTCCCCAGAGAAATGCTACTTGAGTTTGCAGATGTGGAAATTTATTGGATTATGTTTTCAAAATACTCAAAGTTTCATGTTTCAGCACTTCAGAAAATTTCACCTGTTAGCACATCAGTTTGCTGTAAATCAAGTGTATGTATGAATATCTACGTAAAGTACTTGCATATATGCTACGACCAAGCACATGGGTAAATCTAAGGTTGGATCAGGGAGAATAAGCAATAGTAAATATGTAGATAATCTCAGTTGAGTCATTCAAAAAACTGTAAATATGTGCACAAATTACAAAAGTGAATTTTCAAAAAGCTTTGAAATACATTTTTTTTTTCTTCTATTTTGAGTATCTAATACCCTAGCTATTGTAAGTACATCAGAAACTCAAGAGCAGAGTAAAACCACACAGCTCTTTCAGGCTAGGCAGGTTTTGGTTATTTTTGGAGGAATTTTACTTAGATTGGTCTAGATCTTTAATTAGTTTTCTTTTGGGCTCTTACATAGCTAGAAGCAACAGTTGTGTGTTTCACTGGGATGCTGGGAAAGTCCCTCTTCCAAAAGATATAAAGTTCCCTTATCTAACCCTGGAGGGCTTTAATTTATCAAACTTTAAGATAATTAAATGTTTATGTGTATATATATATATATATATATATATATATACATGTAGGTACAAAAGCTGTGGCCTGCAACAGAACCTTGTCCAAGCTAAGCCTCCTGCAAGAATATCAGAATTTTTTGTGGTTTCCACCTCCTATATTAAGGAAGATGGATTACTATGTTGGGAGCAAATTATGTGGCTGAAATTAAATCACTATTTTGATTGCAACACCTTTCAAAATAGAGGATAAAATTCTTAAGAATTTTTTCTGAAGAATGGAATAAAGTTGGCATTTGAAAGGATTACAGAGATGCTATAGATAATAGATTACAGATTTAAAAAAAAAATCAATAATGATCTAATTACAAAAAAGACAAAAGTCCTATTAGGTTCTGTGAGTATCTCCTGCTCCCTTTGGCTTTGCACAAGCAGAGAAAGTCAACAGGACGGCAGCAAAAATGATTTGGGGTTTAGAAAAAATGTCATGTAAAGAAAAATTGAATGAATTGTGGATGAATAGTCTGCAGAAAAAAAAACCACAACAAAACAGAGACAGCTCATCTAGATATATAAAAAGGCTGCTGCAAAGACAAAAGGGAATAATTTTTTTTCTTATGTCTGTGCCAGATAGGACTAAAAAAATGATAGGCCAAACTGGAGGGAAGAGTGTTTAATCTGGATACTAGGAAAATTTTTTCCAGTATTAAAAATTGCTTGTGGAGGTTGCAGTCTATGAGAAGAGACTGGAGACACTTCAGTCAGGGTTATGTTGGTTGGTCTTGGGCAGTTAGATAGGCTATATAACCCCTTGAGACCTCTTCAGGATTATTTTTATATGATTTTACTAACGTCTTGATGTGTAATCCCCTGACAATTCTTCTATAAAGTGCTTTTTAGTGAATTGGTCCCAGGTAGTGGAAAAAAGCCTATGGGAAGTCACTCATTTATGACCTGTTTTTAACATACCAGAGCTACGCAAATTTCCGTGCACAGACCTATTGTATTTTCATTACAGAAGATTCAATGTATTTGAAGACAATATAGAACAGGTTTAATAAATGTGCTTATTCAGAGCACAAAAACAGGAGGGGAAGTCAGCTAAGATGCTGTCAATAATAAAACTTTGGCTAACGTATATTCAGATAGTTTATAGCTATAATACGGTGTTCCTGTGCATATAACTATACATATGTAAGTACTTGCACTAACTTCACTGATGCTCCCCTAAGCTTCAGCTGAGTTAAGCTTCGTGATACGACTGTCTGTAAATACATCTCCATGCATGCATGGTTTTGTAACACTCAGTAATTTGATAGTAATGTGTTCTTTTTTCTTGCCTATGGGACATGTATGTTGTCCCTACAGTTCAAGACATTGTCGTACCTGCTTTTTGGCCCCAGTGAGACTCATGATTATGAGTTTCCTTGAGCTGGAATGACACAAAAACATAAAGGAGAAATATTACCTTTTCATTTTAGTTAATGGAAAACATCCAAGTGTTCCTTTGGGAGACAGTTTTGAAGTGGCTAATTTTGGCTAAGAAGTTTCTAGGATTGAAAAATAAGTGTGTATGGCTTCAACTCTTGTACTGCGGGGGCAAAGAGAGATACTAAAAACTCTGTCTTATTTTTTTCAATGTGAGAATGTCCTTCTGGTATCATGTCTTAACAGAGTCCCACATTATTCTGAGATCCAAAGTTCTGAGTGTAGATAGCCTGAATAACTGAGATCCAGACTGCAAAAAAGTTACTGATTCCCTGGATCACTGAGAGAGATCTGCATGCTAGAGTGTTTTAAATGCAGTCAATAATAGGAAATACATGACTGCTGGAGAGAGACACAGTTTGGAGAGCTAGAGTGTCTTGATTTGCCTGACACGTGCTAAATACTTTGGAGATACAGGTGGCATGTAAAGGCCTTGTTCTTCTGCCTATAATCACATACATTTCTTGCCTTCTTTGAAGGCTACGCTTGGTTTATCTACGAGGTCTTTTCCAGGATGACAAGAGTCTGCTTGGGCTGCTCTGTGAGCCACCATGAAGCTTCCATTAGTTCAGCTGGGAGAGAAATGTTATTAGCTTTGGCACAGCACCGTTAGCTCCAGCTCAGCCCTGACCACATTCTGGTCACTGACTGCTTCTGATCTGGGCAGCTCAGAGAGCAAGAAGGCTGGGCTGGCAGTTGGTCAAGGCACATGCAATCCTGGCTCTTCCCTGCATACTAAATGTCATGTCGGCATTCCCACCATGTTAGGCTAGGGCACTGGGAAGAAAAAAAAAAAAAAAAAAAAAAAAGATTGCTCCAAGGCTTAAAGAAGTGCTTGACTATAGCTGATGTTTGCTGTGAAAAGGCACAGAAGGTGAACGCATGGTTTCAGAGTCTGAGTAATCGTTTACTGAGGTGTACCTGAAAGATAGGGTGGATTTGTGTAACTATAAGCTTAACCTTTAGATCTTGTCCTCCCTCACTTGAGAAGATTTCCTCAGAAGGGAAAAGATCTGAGTTGGGTACGAAAGCAATTGTTCATTGTGTGGTTTCTTTATTGTCTGTTGGCATGAATCAGAGCCAAACTTCCTCAGGTTTGCTGGGCAACCAATGACTATGCTATTGTGCTTTTACCAGTCAAGGAGGATTTTCATAACCCTTGGTGTGCTAGATATCTATGAGTGAAATCCGATTTTAATCTGTCTCTATAAACATACTAACATATCTCTAGCTTGCCCTTAGGGCATTAATGCCTGAGGTAACGTCTGGATTTGATGCCCCTCCCCTCCATTGCTCCTTGCTTCCTCTCTCACACAAAAGCTTCTTGGCTCAGTGACGGCTCTAGTCCCTCTCCTCATGAGATTTTTTGTTCTCGAGTGAGTTTCCATTTCTTTTTGCTTGCACACAATGAACACCACCAATGCACCTGCAGAAGGAGCAGATGTAAATTTTTCTGATGTGACCTTGTGGTCCCATGGCAACATGTCTAGAGAAGAAAAAGCCATTAGGGTACTTCATAAGATTCCAGTATGCTGAGTGCTAGTGCTCTGCCTAGACTACCTGATGGCTAAAGATGCTTTTGAATCAGTTTCATGCCCATAAAAGGGTCAATAAGCCCTCTGAAAACGGTATAAATATGCTGATTGGAATTAGGGAATCAGATGTTTGGCAAATCTCAGTGATAAAACAGAGTCAACTTTACTGTCATAGGCCTAAAATACCTCCAAATTAGCACCTGTTGGTAAATAACCAGTTTTTTGAAAAGTCAGCTCCAAGGACAGTAGTACAGTTGGATCTGATGCTACCAGCCTTCTGTTGAATGCCGTGAAGACTAAGAAACAAGAAAATTCCCTAGCCCAACCACGCCTCTTATTCTAGCTGAAATACATTCCACTTCATTTTTTGTTTCTTGTTGAACTCAAAGGCAAGCATATGGAGAGACAAACTCTGCTTCCACATGATGAAAAAAAAAAAAAAAAAAAAAAGGATCTCGAAGTAATTCTTCTCATTTTGTACTACATATTTCCATTTTTGGCCAATGCGCAGGTGGTATCGCTTTGTTACAATACCCAGCTTGCAAGCCTGGCTCTTTAATTACTGCTGTACCTGCACAAGCATCAGGCTCTGTGAATCTACAAGGTGGTGACTGACACTTGGGCGCATCATGATAATTAAGTTCTTGCTCTTCTCGTAGGGAGAGGTTAGATCGTTTCTAACTAATCTAGTTAGTCCTTCTGTTGTAACAAACAGTGCCCAGTCTTGCATACGTATGTTGTAATACCTTATCATCACCCTCTCATTAATGTATGAAAATCACAGAATGTAGAAAGGTTTATCGGGCTTCTGTTGTGTAACTCAACGCTGACGAGCAGAAGTGCGTTTCATCACCATTCCTCAGGGAGGGCAGCAGAGAGGAGCTGCTATTGAGCTAGTTGAATTTGGGCCATCTCTCCAGACATAAAGTCTCCCCTGTTTTACACAGGTAGACTCTAGAAGTTTAACTCTTTCAGTGAATGACTGAATATTAGGAATGCAATCAGTAAAGTGCAGCACATAAGAACCAATGCTGCTGCTTTTCACTGACCCACAGTAAAAGGCCTCAAAACTGCATTATGAGCCATGAAGGGGGTTCAGATTTGCTTCAGGAGTAAAAATACAGTGAAGATAATTACTAGACAGCTTTAAGTCCTCTTAGGTAGTGTTTCCTGTTTGACTAAGGTTAGGAAAACTAAGTCTGCATAGGTATATAACTGAAAGGGATGGAACTTGAAGAGTTACCATAGACAAAGAAATAACTTTTGCAGCTGAGGAAGGATCTAGTCTCTTTCTCATTGAAGTCTGCAGAATTCCCCATTGATTTGAGTGGAAGCAGAATTTGGCTCTCACTACTAAAGCAAGACTGAGACATTTAACAACCACAAGATCACTTGGTGTAAGACACTCTTTATTATAATAATTATCGTGTTGCTTAATGGCAGCTGAATAGTATTGACTCTTACAAAATGTGTTTTTCTTTGGAAGTGTTTATATTGTCATCCAGAAAGGGGTTTGCAACAAAGATCTGTCCCACAACTGTTAGAATTTCTTAGACTTAACAGTACTTTACTGTGAAGCATCAGTGTCTAAAACTGAACATAATTGTATGCATTATAAACCAATACACACATTGATCGTAAATTTAATTGTACAGCAGCAAAAGACTTTTAATGTAGCAACTTTCACCATGCCTTGTTTCAAATTAAAAAAAAAAATAAATTTTTATATATATATATATATATATATACATATACATGAATTTCACCTATAAGCACACAGGATGTTTCACACAAATGAAGCAGATATTCAGAGTGGAAATTCCTGAACATGAACTCCTTAGCTGCAGTCTACAGTGACTGTGTAAAGAAAAAGAGTCCTTGACACCTCTGTGTTGGGTCAGTATGAAGTGAGAGCAAGACTTCATAAATATGAAACATAGTATGAGACCAAATCCATCTCTTCTACTTTTCAAGCAATTAGTGGTAACTAGAAAAGTAGTTTTCACAGAGCACATGACCTTGCCTTGCTGGGGGTTTCGTCAGACCATGTTCCACTGATTTGTGGGATTACGGACTGCAACTCGTTAAAATTTAACAACTGCTGAGTGAGATAAACCTGGGAATCCCTGAGGCTGCAGGTGTTATGTAGGGAAAGTTGTTAAAATGTATCTTAACTAAATTTACAGAGATACTGTGGGCTTTCTTACAAACTCCAGTGGGATGTCCTTACCAAGAAATGGCAACATAGGTTGCTGGGTTCACAGCAATCCTTTTCACTAATTCCTGCACACTAGCTCTACTGAGAAAATACACTAGAAGTCTTAGGAAATTTTCTTCACTCATATCATTTAAGCTGTGGTCATCCACGTTGGTTAAGTATGAAGTCTGATGCAATGTCCCCGTCCCAACTCATAATATTGGATCTGAGAAAAGGGGGAGCCCCTTTGCTGTTTGAATTTGAGAGGCACATGAAAACTGGGATCTCAGGAGTCCAGGAGCTGCCTCCATCTCTTCTGAAACTCGCTTGAGGACTGGCAGAGGTAGGTGTCTGCCACCAGCAGATGCTCCCTGCAAAATCAAGGACCTGCCAGGAAGGAAATGTCTCTAGAGACTGTCCACTCTCTCTCAGGGGAAATAAGTTGCTTTTGAGGAAACTCAATTTTCATGGAAAAAAAAACCCCAACAAACCAATAAACACAAATTCAGGTCTATCTGCACGATAGAAAAATACATTTAAAATATTCATGTTTACCACTTTGCTTTCATATAAGAAGTGAATTAATATTAAAGTCCTATGTGGCTGAGAAGCAGGAAGACAGCACCCTCTGGGATGATTTTATGATCTGGCTGATGTGTAAGATGCTACCTATCTCATGGTATGTTGAACATGAAGCAGAACCACAGCTCTTCCTTCCCTTATCCATCGTTAGGACCTACAAGAAGGCAAGTCTGAAAAAATTACACCGACGGTATAGCCAAATGCTATGTGTCAATGTGATGTGTTGTCAAGCATGTTCTCTTATCTGGGGATGGCAGTGAGAAGCCAACATTTTTCTCCAGTTTTAGTCAAGTAATAAAGAGTCCAGGAGGTGGCAAATATTTTTTAAATAAGGAAGAATTTTGATCGACGAAGCATGAAACGCTGGCATGAGCAGTGCAACTTTCTTTCCAACATCGTGACAACGGAAGCGGTATGATAGTATGGAGAATCTTAGGGAAATTTGCTGAAGGGAGGGAGAAGAGGGAGAGTGAGAGAGAGTCTAGAGGTGAGGCAGAGCCAAGCTGCAGGACCACGAGAGAAAGGTGGAGGCAAGCCCACCAAAGCATGCAGGATGCATTGCAAAACCCTTTCTTGAGCAGAGCTACATCTACTGAGGACAACATATGCAGGGGGTCTGCCAGTAGGATAGAGGGTGTCCAAAGCACTCAGACTTCCAGTATTTGCTCAGCTTGGGCAGGTTTGCAGCTCTCCTCATACAGATTATAGAGAGAAGATAAACAGGTCACTGTGGTCCTAGCTGTCCAGCTGATGAAGTAGGAAGAAACAGCTGTCCTTGAAAACTCCACAGGTGTACCCAGAGGTCAGTGCACGGAAGTTGAAGACCAAGCTGCACTACATGTTAGTGTCAGGGTTGTCGAAGGAAGTCCACAAACAAAAGGCAGAAGGGGATTGGCAGATACTCAGGTACCTCTAAACGTATGGTTTAAAACATGATACCAACAGTGGGGGCTAGTTTTTCTTGTAAAATAGATATCGGATTTGGGGGGGAAAAATGCCATATAAAAGGTGACCCAACCAGCTGCAGCTGACAAGTATAGATTGTTGAGATGGATAAACTCTGACTCTGAAGTAAGATGGCATCATTAGAATAGTTAGGATAATTTGGAGTGCCTTTTGACATAGAGAAAATAGGAATTGTGTAAGGCTGCTGCAGAGCTGAATGTGTAGAATGGCAAGATGCTCTCTTGACAAGCAGCCACTTAAGGGCAGACCTGCCAGCGTGTGACCACCAAGACTTCCATTATGATTACAGCAAAATGGACTGGCACTGCCCAGCTGCCATATGTCTGCTCTGTATGAGCATGCCCGTGGGGTTATATCCATGTGCTAGATATTTAGCCACAACCACTGGGACACGGTGAATGTCAGCTTGGTGGTAGCACCTTGAAGAACCTTGTTGTGCTTTTGATATATGAAAGAGTGGCCACCTTTTAAGAGGCCAGGCCAGCACAGTACCTGAGATGCTGCTACCCCTCTTTGACCTTCTGTGAAGCCTCTAACTTCTTCAGTGGTGCTCTCTCAGTGCCAGTGTCCTGAGGTAACAACACCGCTGTGAATGCTGAAGGACAGCCCCGGATGGGAGTTCTTCTAAAGGGCTATGCAGTAGATCCAGCAGCTGAAGACAAAGTAGACCACTGAGTGCCAGAAGGTCAGTGTATTGCAAGGACTTACAGGGCAGTGGGTACTCCCAAGGGCAACTCAGCTTTGATGCAGTGTTGTCATGCCTGGGGCTCGCTGAGGGACAGAGGCCACCAGAGGCAAGTTGGAAACATTCACTAAGACAATTCTAGCAGAGGAGGCCAGAGACAGCCACAGTCTGGGCTGGAGATCAAAACCTGTGCTGATAAATCAGATGGTTCAGAGAGGAGCCAGGAGAATGATGAAGAGTAAATAGGATTACGCATTGCTCAGTTTAACAAAAAGAATGATATGGAAAGACTTGTTAACAGATTACACGCACTTACATGGAGAGAAGAAATTTGCTAATAGAGGGAACATGCTCCTGAAGAGAGCATTATAATGTGATGAAGCTGAATATGAATGAAGTCTGGAAATTGAGTGTGAATTTTGGAAGCAACATATCAAAGACTTCCATGGATGGAATTGTGTAAATCATTGGATAATATCCGTGGATGGAATCGTGTAAATCATCAGATAACAATCAGTCAAAAGTCCTTACAAAGAGAAAGAGAGCTGAATATTGCGCTCTCATTCCTCATTTCACATGGCTATTTGAAATACCACTGTAACATCTCTGTTCTTATCAGCCTCTGAAGTTCAGTACAAAGAAGTGGGATCTGCTTGCTAAACTTACCTGAAGATTCACGTTCTTATTAAGTTCACATGAGCAGTGCCACTAATGGGAAGAGAATGCCTTTTCCAGATATGTTTCCTTCAGTACACCCCCTGTAGGAAATTCTCCACTCCAAAAAATATAATAATTTATAGAGGAGGCTGATTGCTTTACAGTATGAAACTGAAAGCTACATTTCATTAAAACAAGTTGGCTGTTCTGGGAATGGAACTGTTACAGTTATAAATCATAAAAAGCTGTAGCAGCGTTGGTCCGCTCTAACTGCTATTAGGTTTTACAGTGTTTACAGGTAACATTTGCCAACGATTAAAACAGAGACTTTTAGGATGCCACCATTTTCACTAATATGTTTAACTTGAAGATTTAGATGAGTCAGAACTCTTTCAAAAGGCTGGAATTCAGTATCAATGAAGGATGATGCCCCTAGATGACACATGATAGGATTTTCTGTCGGAGTAATATTTATTAATCTTAAGAATGGTCCAAGTAGAATCAACATATATTCTTATTTTCCATATTTTATCCAGACTAGTGAGATATGACATGGAACACATTGAAAAATAAATTGTCTTGCTTCTTAGAAGATCTGATCATATAATTATATCCTTGATCAAGAGTTTTCTTTGTCTGGAGAGCCCTGTTGACTTGAATGGCAACGTCTTTTTTTTTTTTTTTTTTTTTTTTTTTTTTTTTTTTCCCCCTCATGGAGGCATATCAAGAGCACTTGACCACCTGCGTAGATCTGATTGCAGGACCGGGATCTTGGTTCAGCTACTTGTATCTACATTTTTACTAAAATGAAGGTTCACTATTTCACATTCTGGAGTTTTCAAACTCCTGTCAAGTATACAACCAATTAATAGGTATATCAGCCTGTAACCACTTCAGACCAGTGGTTCAGACTTCTCCAGTTAAAAAAGTTTTGTAGGCAGGGAGGAAAGAAATATTTTTACCATTTCCATAAAATTTCTGAGGAATTATCATCTCGGACATAATCACAAACAAATCCTAGTTTTCCCCTTGAGAATCTAAACTGGTTATGCTGACATATAAAATCAAATGTTGTGGCTGTTACTGTTTACATTGTACTATATGGAGAGGATCATATATTGTATATGATATAGGATTCTATTATATATTTCTGTTGTCCCATATGTGCTTAAAGCAGAAGAACCACAGCCTTTTCAGGTAGTTAATCTGTACCAGTCAACCTTTTGATCTTTCAGCCAATATTTTTCTGTTCCACAAAAATAAGCATAATTACTGGACCAAATGGTGCTTGGTATAGAAGGCAGTTATCACAAACTCAGTTTAATATAAAGAAAAAAAAACTATACAGATGAAAAGTAATGCCAAAGTAATTAAACCTAAGAAATACACAAATAAATACTACACAATCTTCTCCCTTTGACCCAATTCCGATTCAGATTGCCTCCCTATGCGAGACTGTACTTGTCCCAGATAAACAAAATCCATGCCATATGCAATAAACATGTTGAAGAAAACCTACCTCAACTGAAGGAAACTGAGAGTATGCTGAAAGCTATTTCACTAAATAAATAATGTCTCAATTATGCCTATTAGCATCAAAGGAGAAAGCAAATTACTAGACAATTTTAAAAACAATCCAAACATCTTACCTTACATTATTTTGTTGTCATTTTAGCAAGGAAAGCATGCAGCACCTTTACAAACAGATATAGTGTACAACTAAAGACAAAGAAACAATTTCAAGTGGTTATTTTTAAAGACATCTGGTAGCGTATCAGAAAATGTTTATTTGCAGCGCAGTTTGTGCCTATTTCTATTGTTTTAGAAGCATAGTGGCTCTTCATCCATTGAGGGTCCTCTTTGTGTCACAGTAAGAATGAGAAGACCTTTATAGGTGTAGATGCATTCCCCGAAGACCAGTGGCTTTATTATGTATTTCCACTAATGATAACCAAGACTATTTTGGCATCTACGCTTTCTACAAAATGCAGTTTAGTCGGCAACGTTGCTAAATTATAAATTTAGCTCCCTTGACCTCTCTGTTCTGTCCATCTTCTTACTACTTGTCTATCTCCCTGTCTTTATCTCTTTATTTTACCTCTGAGCTATATCAGATCCACTGGAATTTAAATGGGGAAAAAAAAAAAAAGGTACCCCTTCACAACAGCTGAGTGCATTCAAGTAATGTGAATGAGTTTTCCTTACCCCAAAGATAGGGAACAAAGAAGCTTGAAAATGGCCATGCGGTCAGGATTCCTAGCCAGGAGTTTTTGAAATGCTAGGCAAACAAATGCAATATCTAATGCCAGAGCTGATGTTGCATCACAAGTCATTGGGAAGCTGTTTAGTTTTTTTTCACTGTATTTGTTAGAAGAGTGGTATTTACTGTTGCATCTTCATGTGTGCAACACACGTAGACTCATCCTATTTTTATTATCCTAATATTTCTATCATTCACCATATGATTGAAAATTTCCTGGAAGGATAAATCTGGATTTAGGGAGGTGCCTTTTGTGGGTTCCAAAAAATGTCAGTTTACATTTGGTTGATTTATAATTGTGGAACAGGCATTTTTCAGCCCACAGTTTGAATAGTATAGGAGGTTTGTTGTTTGGTTTGGGTTGTTTTTTGGTTTTGTTTTTTTGGTTTTTTTTTTTTGGGGGGGTGGGGATTGGAAACATATCAAAACCCTTCTGTGCTAGATTCAGTAGCATTAAGCATGCCCTATTGTGGTGTTTCACGTCCTCATCTCAGCAAACCCAGACTCTGTGGCTACAGGAAAAACTGCCCCTCCGTTTCCTTCTGTGTGTATGCACCGCGGAGTGCTGACAAGTATTGAGCAGTAGAGATGACACTGAGTTTCCATCTTGGTGTGTGAGTGGAAGAGTGATGAGAGAAATAGGCTGTGCTGGCACTCGGGCTCAGAAACCTCTTAGGAGGTTAGTGGTGCCGCCTGCCTATCTCACCTCCACGAGCTGAGAGGCAAGAATGAGAATTTTACAGAAAAAAACCTTTTTGCTGTGGTACATTGCCCAGAGAGAAAGGAACAGCTGTTTGAAGGTGCTGAGAAGTATGGAATGGTAGAAATAGTCCCAGAAGAGGCAGGTTAGTAGGGAAAGGCCAGATGAGGTGTTCAGAAGCACATAATAAATTGCGAAGCCATGTAATAAATATTTTTTAGTGCATGGTTCTGCAGTTTATCTTCTTATGCTAAGCTTACCGTGAGGATAACACCATCCATATATTTATGCATATGCTGTATATAATATTTGCATAGACACATAAAATATTTCTGTAAATAGGACGTTATTTATACATAAAAATCCTGCTGTGTTCTGAAATCCTCCGGACTTTTTTTTGGTATTATAAGTATAAAGATAACAGTGGAATGAATAAATGTTCCTCAGCATTGGAATAGCTTAATCTTTGGCTGTTTACAACTTTTGCACACTTGTATAAACCAGCTGGTATCAAGTTTAAAAGGAAATCGTATCAATGACCGAGAAAAGTCAAAACAGATGCTCATTACATTTGTCTAAGATAAAATTAACTGAACCTGTCATATTTTGTGGGCAACTCTTCTAACATCTGCAGAACAAAGAAAATACACTTAATTCACTACAGCCTTTAGTCCGTAGGTCAGATATGGCCTCTCAGGGCTATTGTGTTTGTGTTTAAAAAAGCTTAGAGTACGTTTGAAAACAAAAAGGCTGAAAATGTTTATTTTTGTGGCCTGAGATAATCATCCTTCCTGAGTTTCAGTTATTCTAATTTAAGGTTTACACTTGGATGGAATAACCAGACTCGGCACAAATAATTCATAGGCAGCTGGATGGGGAATGAGAACTCATGCAGGGAATTAATGAATTTAACTGTTACCTCCTGAGACTGGAGAGGAACCTCTGTCTTAAACAGATCTATCTCAGAAGAAAGACATGCCTTTGTGTCTCCACAGAAGGCATCTGTCTTCATTGCTGTACAGTTTGGCTTGATTGGAGAAATTAATATTTCTGCCATACAAGAGAAAAGTACACTGGCAGGTCCGTAGCAATGCCCGCTGTTAGTTATTCTTCACGTCTCATTTTCTAAGCAATAGAATAGCTCAAACATTTATCTCTTATTAGGAATAGAACCACTCCCTCCCACCCCCGTACCAAATTTGTGGTGGTATTGTTGTGGTTGAGTTCACCCAGGGAACTCGAAAACACAGAGGTGAAACAACCAAAGGTGAAACGTTGAATTCAGTGAGGCTTTCCATACAGCCTCCCATAGCAGGCGTGTCAGTAAGCTGCAGCAGAAGGGACTGGATGTATAGACTGCAAAACAGGTGAAAATTCTGCCTGGGCTGTTATGCTCGAAGGGCAGAGGTGAGAGGTTTGAAGGTCAGCTGGTGGCTGGTTACTGGGACTGATATTCCACATCTTCATCAACAACCAGGCTGACAGGACGGAGTGTGCCTACAGAAGGTCCATACTGGAGGAGTGGGTAATGTGCCGCTCAGCACCGTGTCCACAGGCTGGAGAAAATGGCAGACAGAAACCCGGTGAAGCCCAACAAAGGCAAATGCAGAGACTTGCTCGTCGGACAGGATAACTCCATGCTTCAGTACAGGAAGCTGCTCTGCAGAAAAGGTCGGAGATGTCCTGGGGCTAAGTAAGCTGAACCTGAATCAGCAGGGTGTCCTTGTGATGATGAAGGCCAAACACATCCAGGGCTGTATTAGCAAGAGTGTTGCCAATGGGCCAACAGAAGTGATTCCTCCCTTCTGCCTAGCCCCGGTGAGGCTGCTCCTGCAGAACAGTGTCCTGGCATGGTGCAAGAAAAATATTGGCATACTGCAGTTAGTCCATGGAGTACATGATGTATGAGAGGGGCTATGAGAGCTGGATTTGTTCACCTTGGGCAAAAAAAGATTAAGTGGAGGATGGGACGGAATCTCATTTTTGTCTTCAATTACCTGAAAGAGGATTATAGATAAAACAGAACTAGAATCTTTTCAAACTTGTGCAGTGAAATGTAATGGATTTCACCAAAGGATGTTCTGGTTAGACATAAGAAAAATGTATTCACTTCAGAGAGATGTCACACTGGAAAAACTACCAACAGAGGCTGTTGGATTTCCTTAAATTTTTTAAAACTCAGGTGAGGGTCTGAGCAACTGGATCTACCTTCTAAACAGGCCCTGCTTTGAGCAGGAGGTTAGTCTAGAGACTTACAGAGGTTCCTTCCAACCTCAGCTGTCCTATGACTCTATGGAAGTGGCCTTGGGTGGCTGCCATACAGTTCTTTGGGAATTTCCCCACCTCGTCTTGTTTATCTTCATATTTCCCAAATTTGGAATCCTCCTCTCTCACAATTTAAACAACGTCACATTTGGAGAGGGCGAATACAAGTCAGGAGATTAGAAGTCAGGCATTTCATGCACCATTCAGATCCTAGAAGGGGGAGCTAGATCTTTGACCTTATTCACAAATTTCTAACAATTCATAGACTGTTACTACATCAACACTTTATCCAGTCCTAAAATCTATAGATTTTTTTTTTTAATCTTTCAGAAAATAATTCCTTCAAATATGTAGTCACATGGACCAGATTGTACTTCATTGTTTTAGGGGAAGGAAGGAGGTTGCTGTAAAGGATATAATCAACACAAGACTGCTTTGTGAGGAGTTAATATCCTTCAGGGAAAGCCAGAGAGGGTCAGAAGAGAGGTAGCTCTGATTTGGCTTATCTTTTGAGTCAGTTTGTGGAGCTAGTCGCATTATAGTTTGACAAATAAGCTGCACACAAAGAACAGTCAGGGAACTTGTAATTCCCACATGTTCCTGGGAACTTGGGAAGGAATTCCCCTCCCAGGGTGGTAAGGCAGAGCCTAATAGAGTCCTCTAAACAACTTTTGCTGTTATTGTCCACACTTCCTTTCTCTGTGTCATCATTTGTGGGAATTTCAAGGAATCATGTATGTGCTTATGATGTGGAAGTTGATGATTAAACTTGCTGGTGGATCTGCTTGGCTGAACACTTTTACCTTACCGAATCTCTGTGGTTGGGTAGTACCACCCACGGGCAGAGGTTTTCAGGAGCAGGATCTACCCACAAACCTTCAATATATGTGAAGCTGAATAGACCTTTAAGGACTTTTGTTTTGAAAGAAATAGCTGTGATTTAAAAAAAAAAAAAAATTGCATGAGGCAGATTTCTAATATGAAATAAGTGTAAATAAAATCATTATTTAAATACAATCCATGCTAGGTATGGGATATTGTTCCATTTTTATGGTACTCTTTGTTTTGAAACACAATGGTTGGAGTTTATTAAACACACGGGCCTTCAGGGCTCTTTTCTGGTAATTAGACACATAAATCCATAAAAGTTCTTTCTTGGAACCACTGCTGCTGAAGGGGTGACAGAGTTTACTTTGTGCTTGGCATGAGTTTCTTGAAGCAATATGTACCACTTTATTTCAGGATGTATAAAATACACATCATTGTCAATAGTAGAAACAATTACAACTAGACTTGCTTATTCATGTTAACCCATAGTATCATTATAGAATGATTTGAGGTTAAAGCTAAGAATACTTAAAAAATAGATTTTATTTTTATATAGAATCTATAATAAATACTGCCACAAAAATCTCTGCAGAGAATCAATACAAAGATTTAAGAGGGAAGGAGAAATTTATGTGTGCAACCAGAAATACCAGGTTTGCTATATACTATGGTTTGAGAGGGAATGGAAGAACATCAATTATTTATGAGAGGAAAGAACACCTTCTGTTTACAAAGTTGTAGTTAGTCCTACCAGTTGAAAGGTTTTACCACAGCTTCTGAAGATATATGTCAGCTCTGACTTCCCCCTGTTGGAATGAACGTAAGCAACAATTTTTCAAGGCTGAGTGTGCCTAACCTCGCGCTGAGGCCGTCTGACTAGAAGATCGCATTTCAAGACAAAGCAAAGAGGATTTTCCGATGTTACCCTTTTGAACCAGCATTTTTCTAAACTCTGAACTGTACCTTGCAAAGGCAGTGATCAACTTTGTGTCACATCTACGGGCAGACAGATCTTGACTTCTAACTAGTTGCAGATCAGTTACACTAGTACTTGGCCATTGATTACTTATTGTAAGAAACTTGACATTTCGTTCCTAAGGCAGGTAAATAAAGAAAGGTAACTGATCCGAATCAGTTTTCTAGAAGCTCATTAAACCATTGCAAAGACACTAAGTACTGCACAATTAAAGAAGATATCAAGTATTTCAAATCTGGACAATCCAACTTAGAATATCAATCTAATTTAGAAATCAGTAGTGAGATTGGGACTTTGAGGAAGAAAAGAATCTAAAACATCATTTAAAGCCACCTATTAGAAAATGATGGATTATTATTTCTATCAAAAGACCAGAGAGCTTTCACCTCTGTTTTGATACTTCCTTTCTCATACCAAGCAGTGCTTCACAGCTATTTGGGAGCCTGCAAGAAGTTATTCAAGTTCTAGTACAAAGTTATCTGTAGCATAAATAAAATGATCCATGCTGAAATTGGCTGGGTTTTCCACGGAGAGCCTCAGAGAAAACAACTATTTAATGAGCAAGGGGAATAAATTACTCTTTTACTCCTTGGATATGGTCTGTCACAGCAGATTTCAGGTGCATTGTCAAAATAATGGTGAGGGAGTGTGTTCTTCTACTCCTCCTGTCACACACCTCCTGTGAACAAAGAGATACGTTCACTGTTGGCATTTCTCAGATTGTCGTCTTTCACTGGGAATCAGCTTCATTTTTCTTTAGAGACAACCATGGAAATACCAGTGCTTAAATTGCCAATCTTTGGTCCCTAAAGCAGATCGTATTGCTGAAATATTTTCCCTACGGGACTCTGAGCCACAGTCCGCCGTTTCTGTGCTCAAGGGATATCTTTCACTCAATAAAAACCTAGCCTGAGCCTGTTGCCACTGCTGTGCCAGGAGTGTTTCAGCCCATTGTTAATGACAAGTGTTCTACCACTGCAAACAGTTTTTCCAAGGCTCCTAGCAAACACTGAAGAAAAGATTCAAAATATTAAAACCCTTGCCTACAGGTGTCACCTGAAAGGAGGACAGCAGAAATAAGTCATGAAAGGAAGAAGAACCCTTTAAGAAGAACCCTTTAATTCACAATATCTAGGGTCAGAGTCAAGGCAGAAATAGGAAACGGAACAAATGAAGCAAGAATTAGAAAGCACCTAAGTCTGGTGTCAAAAGACAAAGTCTGAAAGTATGGGAGGAGCCCAAAGCTACAGGTGAAGGCTTGAAGCACCACCTAGCTGGGGGACAATGTGGGCTGCTCCAAAGGTTACCTGTGGTTAGGCTGTGGTTACCAAAGCTCAAGCTGAAAAGAGCAGTTCTTTGATCCTGGCTAATGAACCTCAGCTAGTGAGAACCGAGGCCAAACTCAGATACCTGAAAGCAAGCCACAGTAGACCAGGCTCCTAGTTTAAGGGCATAACTTAATCCAGCATTTGAGGTATTCAGCAGGATTTGAGAGGCTGAGTCAATGGCTAGACAGTTGCACTGTGCTTTGGTGCAGTATTTTGCTCCTCTGTTTCTCCAGTGAAAACCAGATATTGAAGAGAATGTGAATACCAGTTCAGTATTCCCCATCCAGCAAGTCATGGAAAGGATTTTGGACTTTCCTTGGATATTGGATCGGGTTCATGAGGCCTTTAGGAACTCAGTTTGTTGGGTGATCATGAATCATTTTCTTTCTTATCCTACAGGTATATCCCCTACTTTGGCAGACTGACTGCTGCTGCTTTTCAAAGCTCTTGAGAAACCGAATGAATGCAAGTAAACATTAGACAGGGGTGATTTTCCTGTGATGAATTAGGGCTGGGCATTCATTTGTTCCCTTGAGAAATCTTTGATCTGGTTTTATCTCTTAGTTCTCCTTGACGGGAAACAAACTGAGCCTCTGTCAGGTAGTCACAAGTGGGATAATACCTGTACCTTAAGTTGCTTACCTACTTCCTTAATGATCATCTGTCTTCCTTATACTCCTGAGAACTTCTATAACATGCTGTAAGGCGGAAAAGAATAGTATAGATCAGCACTTTAGGCCATGTTATAAACTATGTGGCAATTTGGACTGCTGCATTTACAGCTAAGTTCTACCAGATGACACACACAGAATCATAACATGCCTGAGTCTGCACACCCTCCTGACTGCAGCGAGCTCAGGGCAAGAAGGGGCAAAAGGATTAAGTACTCTGTTGTCTCCTTCCTCAAGAGGCCAAATCAAAGACTTGCCTCCTGCTATTTGGATCTCTGTTTTTTTGCCACAGCTTGCTGCAGTCCAAAAGTTCAGTGTCAGTAGTTGTATATATTTACTTATATAAGTATTGCATATGTTTACATGTTTATACACAGACACACACTTATATAAACAATATATACATACTAACTTCCATGGTTTCAGCATTGTTTATGTACGTCAGATGTGTGACTAGTGGTGTAAGGAACATGGCCTTATGACTGCAAAGCAGTGAGTTGCCATTGCTTCAGGTAAGCTGCTGGTGAGAGCCTTCCCTTCCCTTCCCTTCCCTTCCCTTCCCTTCCCTTCCCTTCCCTTCCCTTCCCTTCCCTTCCCTTCCCTTCCCTTCCCTTCCCTTCCCTTCCCTTCCCTTCCCTTCCCTTCCCTTCCCTTCCCTTCCCTTCCCTTCCCTTCCCTTCCCTCAAAAAATGATACCAAGGAAGACAAAGCTCAGTAAACTTTTCTGAAATGACATTGTTGCCCTTTCGCTGACCTCTTTGCTGTACTTGAGTGACTGGCAGCACTAAGCTATTAAGAAACAGGGCATGCACATTGCACCCAAAAATCTTTCATAAACACCCATCTATCATGGCTTCTGAGGAGGAAAATGTACTTTTGCCATTGCTTCTGGCATCTTGGAACAACACTGCACACCATTCGGTTCTCTGACCTTATCAGCCAGGTCTAGCTGCACGTAGAGCTTAGCAAAAGCAAAACACAGTTCAGTCTAGAGCATTTCCCATGGGTTCTTTTCTTCTTTTTTATTTTTTTATTTCTCTTTGCGAATTGTTACCAACAAAGTTCTTCCATGAGTAAACGTTTTCAGCATTCCTGCGGTCTCATTCAGCTTTTTCCTGTAGGTCTTGTTGAGACAGGAGGGTGAAAATGAACACAGTTCTAGTGGGTGAATGGATGTCTCAGAAATTTGTAGTAGGATGTAAGAAATTTCTTTTTTCTTCTTCCTTGTTTTCAGTCCTGGCCAGACCTCTGTTGTATATGTAGCAGTTGCCATCTGCATAAGGAGAGGACGCTAGTGTTCAAGAGTAATTTATTTCACGGCCTACAGAACACACTTTGAATATTCATTTGAAAACACAAATTTCAGTCTTTGTGTTGCACCAAACCTAAATAAAACCCTGGGAACAATGAGGCTTATTCTCTTCAGCTGAAAAAAACGCACTGGGGTGAAAAGCTGAAGTCTTGATCTTGACAAAAGCACATCACGCACCCTCTGAAGGAGATCCTTCACCATTCTGCCTCTTCTCCCCTCAGCTGCCATCGGATGATGATTGCAACAGGCAATTACAGCTTCTCATGGAGAAGGAAAGGGTAATTCAGAGAATTCAGTGAGCTCAGTTTATACCCTCATATACTCCCAGTAAGGCCTGCCTGGGGCCATTTTGCAAGGGCTTTGTTAGTCTAGCCTAGTGACAGCTGTTTCTTTCATCATGTGTTTTTTATATGTTACATTTCTATCTAACATTGCTCTCTGTCAGGTCTAATCACTCTTTTCTTTTGAGGGGCTGCTTTCTGAAAGAGGCTAAAGAATTTATTCTCCAGGCTAAAAAACCCCTGCATTGAAAAAGAGCTAGAGAGAAGTATATTGCCCTGAAAGCAAATTTTGTTTTGGCTTTAATGCCTGGAAATGGAGTAGCAGAAATGGAGGTAAATACCTCACTGGAGTTAGTCATTAGCCTCTCCACTTCCCCTCTTACAAGAAGAGAGCTTGAGGCAAGTCCCTGGCAGCAGTTGCAAAGTTGTGTGGGGATTCCCTTCCACAGCAGAAAGAGCAATTATTTGCTATCATTACTTGATCCTTTTTAATTAGCCTTTGGACGTCTATTTTACAACTCAGTTTCTCTCAGTGGCATGAAGTAGTATTGGGGTCATGTGAATGCCACTGTTCTTTCTTTTCTGTTCCTCTGAAGCCCACCAGCTCCCACACGGAGGATCATCAATCAGTAAGGATAGAATAATTCTCAAAAAAAAAAAAAAAAAAGTTAACCCTAATGATATGTGTACTAAATTCTAAGATAAAGATTTTTGATTCTGAAATTGCAAGTCAGAACTTGAGCAGATTAGATTCACACACAAGACTTTCTAGCTCAGTGTTCAATACTATTGAATTCTGTACCAACAGAAATGATATTAAATTTCCATACCAACGGAAAAACAGGAAAGTTGAGGAGAAAAACAAGAGGCCAGGAAATCTTCTGAGAGAAGTCAGTAGGGGCGGAGGTAGCTTACAAGAAGATAAGAATCTAGGGCAAGGTTTTGCTAAGGTTTGATATATTGGCTTTATTTGTAAAGGCAGGCTAATTTTGTGTCAGAATGACCCAGAATTACAGAGACTTTTCCATCTATGTACTAAGGGGCTATATATCATGCAATTTTTATGTATTTGAGTCCTTGTATCTCATTTCACTGCCTCCTCCCGCATAAAATAAGCTTTATGCAAATAAATGCTCGAGATTTCTGGATTCCTTTATGGTTTCAAAGGTTTGACAATGCACTAATCATTAAAAGAAGGTAGTGATCTTGCATAACAGTTTTCTACATCATCATGCAGAAAAAGTCCCAGTAAACTTCACAGATCTGACCTAATTAAAACCAGCATCAAACATCCCTCTTCAGTTTTGAGACAAACCCCAAATTGGATTCTGATTTCCAAATATAAATAAGAAGCTGATTTGGTAATTGTGAAGCATAAATACGAAAGGCTCCAGCCGCCAAACGTTTTCAATTTTTATTTAGGACAAGCTAATAAATCAGACTCTGACCTCAAAGTATAACTGGAAACATAAAATGAAAGTCAGTTGTAAGGCTATTCTGGAGTAATGTGAAGAACCGGATAGGTAAACAAAAATACTTTAAAAATATCAGGATAAAATATTACTGCTAACCGATGAAAGGTTTTCAGCTCCAGGGTGTTTTATTCCAAGACTTTTCCAGACTTTTTTTTTCTTTTTTTACTTTACAGTAAAACAGCTGTACCTACTTATGCAATCTAGCAGGCTACGGTATTGTATCACTAAATGAACTGAAACTGTTTGCAGGGTACCAATTGTGAGATTTTTCTTAAACCAGCACACAAAGCTTTCTAAATGCTACTGATAGACGTAGTGCTCACAGACTGCAACTAGAAACCTGTCCCAGCAGGGCCATTATAAAAATTGCAGGGTGATGTTTTATGGATGGCGCCTTCTGTGATCTTCATACACCCTAGGCTAGAAATAGATTTTGAATCTATTATTTAAGAATTAGTTTCCAATCTTAGCAGAGGCAAGCAGAGTATCTTCATCTAGAACACCCTTGTGGTCATTCTTGTTTCTCAGGTGTAGAATTCACCTTTTTTTTTTTTTTTTCTGTTGTTCACTGACAGTGAAAAAATTTCTGCTCTTTAACCGACCTAATTTTTCCTTTACAGTTCTCCAAAGAGAAGGAGGAGTTTCTTGCCAAATACTGCTGTCAGTCTGACATAACTGTGGGCTTGATCACATGAAAATTGAAAGTGTTTCTCCAATTGATTAAATGATTGAGTACAGACTCCTTTAATAGAGCAGTCAGCACAACTCATCCATAAACTCAGCATGGAGCACTGTGTTCACCATGCTCTAAACTGCTGACAAACAGTTCATGGTTTGTCACATTTGGCAATCTCTGTACAGAAAAAAGGTCAGTCTTAAGCTGAAATAAAAATAGGTGCTTTAACCAGGACTTGGAAACAACTGGTAGGAAGAGACGTTGTGCAAATATATATCAAAAATGTTCACCTTTTCATTTCTCACTTTGCCAGCTTTAGTTTTATATATTATCGTAACTGTCCTTTCCAGACAAGTTACCATCTGTAAACAACGCAATATAAACAATATTAAGATTTTATATTGTGCAATTAGACAACATTTCCAACATATTCAGTTAATGCTGAACATTAGGGAAATAGAATGGTAGCTAAAGGAGCAAGGAAAATGAACTTGGAACACCTTGACTCCCTCATCTTACACGCATATATCTTCTCATCTCAGGTGACACAGACCTTAGAGGGTTTTTCCCACCTTTCCACCTTCTGGAAACTTTTTTTGGAAGTTCACAGTTGTGAATTTTTTGAGAGAAGTGTTTTGTTTCAACCTTCTGCAGGCATCTAATACTAAAAAAAAAATAAAAATAATAAAAAAAAAAAAAATCGTGCCAAATGATTTAACTATGTGGACAGAAAGATGGTTCCATTTCCATAAGTCTTGGGTTTTGCACTGCTGCAGCTTCCAGAGAAGCCCTGTAGAACCAGGATGTCAACTTGTTATGTGTTTTACAAACTTCCAAGAAAACAATGCAAAGTTCTTAGGTACTTCTCAGCCTGATCTCCTCTAAGATGATCTAGAGGAACAGGTCTTCACGGCAACACAAATCTGCTGAGATTAGTCAAGCCACAGCTGGGCACATGGAACCATCCACTTAAAGCAGCTCACTGAATCACACCCCAAACAGCAGCAAGCAGTAAAAAAAAGAGCATGGAAGCAGTAGTAACGTGAGTGGCACATGTATATGTTTTGGTTTTGCTTTAGAATGTAAGAAAGAGCCATGTGAGAATCCATGGGTGGTATCTGACTCTTCAGTGGCAGCTACTGTATCTGTTGATTAAAATTATGGCGCTCTAGCAAAGCCAGGATTAAAGATGAGAACAGCGGATCAGAATTCAGCAGCTTCTTTATACACTAGACATACCTTAAAAAAACAGAATATTCTGGACCTGAACAAATCTGATCTCTATAAAGCACTGAAAATCTGCATGGCATAAAACTTCCCTAGGAATAACATTTCTGGAAAGTCTTGTCTCTACTTAAATAGGGCAGGAATACTGATTTTATTTTTCTTAGTTTATTTAAAGCAATTACAGTAAAAGTTATTATAAACATATTTTATTTTCTGTGACCATACGACCAGGGTTAAGAGGCATTATCTACCCTAGAATACAAGCTGGCATTGCAGTGTATATAGCCATCAGCTGATACAAGAGGCTCACAGACATCTACTGATATATTGAGGATGAAAACTGACAGATGAGGAAATCAGGAGCCAAGACAGGACAAGGAAAGGTCCTCAGTATTTCTGCTAGCCTCTTTGCTGCCTTTAGAAACCCTTCTGCAAGTCTGACTGCCCTTTCAGCATTTAGAAGCATACCAAAAAGCTGTGGATTTCTGAGGATAAGTGGTCTACAAAAGCCATTTTCTTCTACCTTCTGGTCAATCTCTGACCTACCAGTAGCTGTAGATTTTAAGTTCTCTTCCTGCATCAGGAATATACCTGACCCGTAAAAGGCTGCAATATTTCAAGAATCTGAATATTAGAGTAATATTTGCAAAATGCTTCTTCTTTCGGAAGCTCCCATGATCCTGAAATGTGCCATAGTGCCAAATCAAAAATGGTAATTACCTAATTTTGCTACGGTTCTTCATAGGGAACTGGACCTTATTTATACCATTTAATAGAACTTGTCTATCCAGTCACAAAGATCTGTACTGTGTTCCCTGATTCCAGAACAGGACAATGTCTTTGCTTTTATAAAACCTTTGCTTCCATCTACCCCTCACATATGTTAATAAAACACTTCTTGCCATAGAAATACATTCTTTGCTTCTGACACAAAGAATGAAAAGCTCCATAACTGACCCTTTTCCTTACATCATCTATTTTTAAAACATTTTATAGACGCTAATAGAGTGTTATGGGTGTCATCCAAATTTTAGTGACATAAGTGAAAAAACTCCCACTACTTGGGTGACTTCAGCGGGTTTTGGATATTACATGAGTAATGTTCATTACATAAATCTGGACAGCTTTCATTGAGAGAGCATTTTTAGATTTCAAACTCTACTTTTCTCCAACAATTGCTTTTGTAATTGTTTCTGTTTCATGTAGAATTTTCACACGTTTAGTTTCTGATCCAAATCGTAATAAAGTCAAACAGCTTTGATAATTTCATGACACTGATAGTATTTGTCAATATCTGATGTGTAAAACTACTACATATCAAGAAAGCAATTTAGCCCAAGATTCAGACACTGGAGAGACTAATATGACTCCGTAGTTTCCCAGTTTTGTGTAAGACATTCCATTTCACTTACAGATGAAAGTCAGATTTTTTTCGTATTATGTATATATCGCTCTTCTATAGATACATATGGGTGTGTATATGACTACATCAAAAATACAAAGAATACAAGCACACGATCATTCAATTTATTCATATTAATTTACATTTGCTTATTTTGATAATCTGTTCTAGAAGAGTTGATAGACATTCTAAACAGGGCAGAAGCATAAATGAGGAAAGACCTCCAGATTAATGTTGTAGTTAACTCTTTTATTTAAATAGCTGCTTGCTAAGCAGTTTTCAAATGGTTTTAATTGTAAAAGGTATTTTAGCACAACATTGTGTTTCTTTTGTGGATGCAGATTCTTCTAGCTTGTTGAACGTTTCTAGGTGAATTCTAATAACACAGACTGACATGAAAAAAAAATGTTATTTTAGAATGTGTCTGCATTAGGGCAGCTTCTGGACAGTGAATTTAAATTTTTCAAAAAATATTTACTACATCTGAGGACACCCTTCTAGGAATAAGGAACCGTAAGTATATTCTAGTAATCAGTTCTTCAGCCATAAGTTTGTGTGATTTAAGCGAGTTAGTGGATAAGTGTATCACCGAGAAATGGGAATGATCTTCATAAATGGAGGTCTGAATAGTTTCAGTTCTCTCAAGTTATGATTCAGTGTTTTGTAGTCATTACCTAAATTATTAGCAGAGATCCTACACCAGCAAAATGCTAACAGCAGCATTGTCATCCAACAAAGAATAATTGGAAGTAGGAACAAAAATACATTTCTGAAATGCTTTTATGGCAGCTGATGGAAAATGTTGGATTTTTTAAAGACAACCATTCAGTCATTAGTTAACTTGATAGAAATACCCCCTTCAGGTTAGTTCAGGTAGAAGAAAACTCGCATGGCTGTAGGTGTATCATGCTCTGAACTGAAACCCCGAATGAGTCATGGATCAGAATCAGAATATGTAGGACAAATGAAGCTGCCACTGGTTTGATACTAGAGTCAGCCTCTAAATGCCTTCGGTGGATGGGGCCTCTGACAACAGCTTCAGTGCCATGGAGAAATTCAGCAACGAAAGGGTTTTAAAGGAGTGAATTTTGTGATTCCTGTGGGTACTTTCTCAGCACTACTGATGCTTTCAAGAGAAGACTTCAGCTAAGGTAGAGCTTCAAAACCATCCAATTTCATGCTACTGAATTTCATATAAAGCTTTTAATTATTATTTTTTTAAGAAATTCTGAGCCAAAACCCTATTCAAATTTGGCATCACTTCTTCTATGTATGATGCAGATGACAGAATAGCACATGAAAGTTTGAAAGTTGAGAGTATTGCTACATCTCCTTAATTTTCTATGCAAATGAGCATGCACAAGTAGTAAGTACTTAGCTCATTGCATGTAACCATTTAATTACGGCTTATTTGGAAACAAGCCTTTCCTTTCATCCAACAACAGAAGCACACGAATCACAAAGGCAGAAAAGTTTTATATCATGTTTTTCATTTTTTGCTTTATGTTTTATTTTTGATAGTGTTCCTCTTCTTCAAAATCTCCATTAGCTTTTGCATACTGGGCTATTGGGTTCAGCTAACTTGCTGCTTAGAGCAGAGTCACTGTGGGTGACAAGATGAGGTACCTTTGTTTCTTTGTTAGGCTTCAGTATTCCTAGAAAGGGAGGAAGTTAAAGGAAATGAGAAGAAGGAGGGAATGACAAAATAAAAATGTGTATTATTGTGGTGGGTTGGCCTTGGCTGGCTGCCAGATGCCCATCAGCCACTCTCTCACTACTCATCTTCATCAGACTGGGGGAGTCAATAAGATGAAAAAGCTTGTGGGTTGAGATAAATACAGAGAGAGCACTTACCAGTTATTGTCAATAGGCAAAAAAAAAAAAAAAGACTTGGCTTGGAGAAAATTAATTTAATTTATTGCAAGTAAAAATTAAGCTGGATGGTGAGAAACAAAGACAAAAATTAAAACACCACCACCACCATTCCTTTTTTCCCCAGGGTCAACTTTTCTCCTTCAGTCTCAACTCCTCTGTGTTCTCACCCTCACCCTCTAGGGCAGTGCAAAGGGATGGGGAGTGGGGGATTATGAGGCCAAATCATTATGGTTCCTTTCTGCTGTCCCACCTCCTCACACTTTTTTCCTCTCCACAGGCTGTAGCCCTTCAGGATGAACTGCACCAGCATGGCATCCTCCATGGGCTGCAGCATGGAGACCTGCTCCAGCGTGGTCCTCTCCATCAGCTACAAGGCAATATTTGCTCCACTGTGGTTTCTTCCACAGACTGCAGGTGAATCTCTGTTCTGGTGCTTAAAGCACCTCCTCCTTCTTTTTCTCTGTCCTTGATATTCACAGGCTTGTACCTCACACCTATTTCCCTCACTCCTCACACAGGCACGAGTGAATTCTGGCCTTTTTAAAATGTTTTCCCAGAGGTGCCACCAGCTTGGGTGGTGTGGTCAGCTGTGTACTGTAGTGGGCAGCCACATGTATCTTTCTCACAGAGACCACTCCTGCAGCTCCCCTGTTGTCAAAACCTTGCCGTGTAAACCCAATGCAGTTACAAAGACAAGGAAAGCTCACTGTAGCTTAGAAAAGGTGGAATTTCTGACTCAGCCCCAGTTTTTCCTACTTGTAAGTTACACATGGGAAGCTTCCTTCCAAGGCAGAGGATACAGGTTGCCCTCACACTTCTCTGGATCACTCCAGTATTGCTCTACAAGTGAAGTACCAAGAAAGAGGCAGGAAGACATAGGCCAGCAGAGACCTTTGGGAGGGTGGTCATTGTACACCGTCATATCCCAAGACAGTTCCAGCCAGAATTGTTACATGAACCATCTGATTGCCATTGACTAATATTCAGGAAAGCGAGAAAATCAGTTTTAAAATCCCATGAGAATGAATCATTCCAGGGAGAAGGACAGCACGAACTGACTCTGCTCACCTGACTTTCCTCATATACCTCCACGGAAAAAATGGAGCCAGATAAGACCACACCGAATGTTTCCGATTAACTCCTCAGACTCCCTGTCAGAAACAGCAATCATCCTATGTGTAAAAAGGGAGTAACAGACAGAACTGCTTTCTAAAGACTACCTTAATCTTCTGTAGACA